>NC_062965.1:4788366-4819331 GCF_023119035.1 Salvia hispanica
ATATTTTGTCCTCGTCCTTAAACCTTTCCCTTTTTTTTGTCTTTCAAAAATGACATCCAAAAATGGAAACACCTTTATCTCTCTTTATTTCCCTTATTTTACTCCCCCCTTTTCAAACAAAAAAAATTTTACATAAAATCCGCCGAAAAAATCTTTTAGGATTTTTTTTTAATTGACTCTTTTCTTTAAAATTTTCCCTTTTTTATCTTTCTATCACTTTTTTTCTTTTTAATTTTTAAAAATTTTAAAAGTTCACAATTTAAAGGAGGAAGGTAGTATAATTATAATTATTTCATAACCAGTATATAACAATGAATGGTTAAAAATTAATATGATAGGTGTGGAAAGGGGGTGGGAATGACGCCCATTGCGAAGTTGTGGTCTAAGTAAAGGGTAGTATAATTAAATTATGAAATAATTATAATTATTTCATAACCCTAAGGAGAATAGTAGCAAATTCACACAGAAATATATACAAAAGGAAATTTAACTAGAAAGGAAAAAAATCATGTTTTGTGCACTAATAAAAAAATTTATTCATGCATAAAAATTTAAAAGCATAAACCAATCAAGAAAAATCACACTACATACAAGTATTGGTTTTCGGTTTGGGTTTTTTTGGTTTATTCAAATTGAAAAATCAATTTTTAAAAAAATGAAAATGACCAACCAAATTATTTAAATTTTTGAACCCCGAAAAACAGAATTTCGAATTATAAAGGAACGAACAAAAAAAAAAATACTAAAATTTCAAAATATACCCAAAAAAATTGAAAATTTTAAGTTTAAATTTTTCTAATCAACATGAAAAATATATGGTATCAACCAATAACATATCAAAAGAATTAAAATTTTTTTTAAAACCCAAATATTATTACACTTATTAATATAAATCAACACAAATAGAGTATTTTTTTTTTTTTTTTAAATTCGGACCAAATGAATCGGAAAATGAAATTAGCCAAAAGTTTAAAACCAAACCGAAAAACTGAAAAAAAAAACAAATAAAAATTTAAAATTTTTTAATCGGGTGGGTATTAAATTTTAATTTTCTCACCCCAAGCCAATCTACAATGACCCAAAAAAAAATTTCTTTTTTTATCTCACGTTTTTAAATTTTACTATTTTTTTTTTTTTTCATTTTATTAGAGCAGCTAATCGTTTATATGTTCCTTAAAAAAGTACTAGGGCATTCAATACCGAAAAAATCAAAAATAAAAAAATGTACTAATTCAATTTTCCAATCCAAACGTCAAGTCCGGGGACTCAGCGTTGACAAAGTTAAACAATATTCCTAGAATTTGCAACGACCACCTGAGATCAGCGCATTGACCTCCTAAGTTTTGTGAGCACTATTTCGAAGGAAGCTTCTCTAAGTCATAGCACCCCACAAAAATATACCCTTAAAAAAGTGGAAATGGCCCATTATATAAAACTGTTTTAAATCAAAGAAAAACTAAAAACAAAATATGTCAAAAACCTACCCCTCCTCCTCCCACAAAAACCTTCCTCCATTTCACACTCACACCTTGTAAGGATCCCAAACCCAACCCCCCCTGCTAGCCTGCGCCGCATCTCTCTACCATCGGCGTCAAACGCGCCGCTGCAAGCAAGGCTTGTACGACGGCGCTACCATATTCTTCCTCGCCTTCCTCATCATCTCCATCTCCGCTGCTATCAACTTCACTCCAGAGCAGACGCCTCCCCAAACTAAGCACCAACGTTACAGACGAGGCGACCTCGCTGCAGAGCCGCCTAAACAAGCCTACTTCCTCCATGTTAAAGCCTTCGGTTTGGCTGCGGATTTTCTGGTTCTTGCTGTGTGGGTGGATTCGATACTTCAGGGAATAAACAAGATGACAATGGGGGAGAGAGTTTAACTGGAGCAGGACTAAAGCAGCTGATGTGATCAACTCTGCCATTGGGATTATTGCAGTCAGATCATTGCTGTGGTTGCTACACCGGAGCGTTCGCCTCTGGCTTTGACTCTGATTCTTATGTATTCTGTGAAGAGAATGATGGCTGATCAATCCATGGTGAGGAAGCCTTCTGCTTGCGAGACCATTGGTTCTGCTACCACCATCTGTACCGGTAAGACAGGGTATTCTAACTATGAATTATTTGAATGTGTCAAAGTTTTGGATAGGGAAGGGAGTCCTTTGAAGGTGGTCATAACACAGCGAAGTGTGTTATGGAGCTGCTCCGTGTGGTGTCGGCCTCAACACAACGGGTGGTGTGTATGATTCAGGGCAAAGGCAAGACTACTCTGGTAACCCGACTGAAAGGGCAATCCTGTCGTGGGGGCTGTGGCGTGATGGGGATGGATATGGAGGAGGTGAGGAGGGATGTGAGATTATTCATGTGGAGTATCTAATTCAGAGAAGAAGAGGAGTGGTGTTTTGGTGAAGAGAGATCATGAATTTCATGTGCATTGAAAGGAGCTGCTGAGATGATTCTGCAATGTGCTCACATTACTATGATTTGGATGGTAACATAAAAGATTTGAATGATGAAGAGATTGTAATTCAATCTTGTAATTCAAGGAATGGCTGCTTCTATTCTTAGATGCATTGCATTTGCACATAAACAGAGTGATGAGGTGAACTTTGAAACAGAGAAGAAAATCGAAGAATATGGTATGATTCTACTAGGTTTAGTAGGGATAAAAGATCCATGCCGGCCCGGTGTGAGGAAGGCTGTTGTAAGATTGCCAGTATGCCGGTGTTGAGCGGAAGATGATCACCGTGACAACGTGTTCATCGGCTGGGCGCTTATAGCCTGCAGTGTGGATATCTGCTTCAGGCTAAGATTTTGACGAATGTGTAGTTGAAGGAGCTGAGTTTCAGCCAGACACGGATGAGGAGCGGGATGGAGGGCCGAGGCCATCCACGTGATGGCAAGATCTTCCCCATTGGACAAGCTCCTCATGCAGTAGTGCCTGGGAAGAGGCTCTCGGGGCCATGTGGTGGCAGTCACGTGGAGACGGGACGAATGATGCACTGGCCTTAAAAGAGGCGGACATAGGCCTGTCGATGGGGATCCAAGGCACAGAGGTGGCGAAGGAGAGCTCTGATATAGTGATTGAGGATGATAACTTTGCATCAGTGGTGACAGGCAAATGGGGAGGTGTGTTTACAACAACATACAGAAGTTCATTCAGTTCCAGCTGACTCCAACGTCGTGGCGTTTGACGGTCAACTTTGTGGCGGCCGTATCAGCCGGGGAGGTGCCTCTGGACGGTACTACTCTGTTTTTTATTGTTGCACGCTTTTAAGATAAATAGGAATTTCTAAAAACAAAGCTATATTGGAAGATTATGTTTTGTAAGAATTGGGTGACTTTTCAATGGTAAAAAAGTCAATCGGTTGATAGGAATTGTTGACATTTACTGAACAATAATAATGAAAATTTTATTTTAAAAAAATTATCAAATTGTACTACTATACTGAGTTTTTTATTACATAAATGGAGTATGCAACTGCCGACGAATTTCTAACTTCTAAGTATCTTATAAAGTATTATTATATAAATTTAAATTTATCATTTATTTTCATTTTCGTCCGTCCTTAAAATTTATGACCTTTCACTTTTACAATTTTTTGTAGTGGATCTCATATTCCATCGACTCAATCTTACTCATATTTTATTATAAAATTAATACTTCTATAAAAATAGAACCCACCACATACCACTAAATATTTCAACTCACTTTCTATTAGTACATTTCTTAAAACATGTATCAGGTCAAATGGTGACAAATTATTAGGAACCGATGGAATAGTATTTACTTATGATTTTTCAAGAGAGAGAGAATTGTTACTTCAAGTGAACTCGGTTAACTTATTATTACTATATTGCCAAAAGAGAGATCGTCAAAGTATGTGTCAACTGATTGTTTGCCACAACACATATTTTAAGGGAAATTAATGAACTTAAATGACGGTTCTCTCTTTCATTAAAAAGACAAAAATAATTCTTATAGTCCGGAGTGTATTTTAGATAAAAAAAAAAAAAACAAAATTCATTCTGAAGATATTATAACTATGTTTAGAAACTCTCAACATAAAATAGGGACTGCGGATGATATTAGTGTAATATTCAGGGATTACAATTCTAGTTCTCCTCAAAAAAAAAAGTGAAAAGGAAAGTATGATTAAACAAATTGAAGTTTGTCGAAGCTTGAAAATCAAGATAAAGAAATATGTAGCGTGGAAAATTCGAAGAAAGAAGTGTGAGAAGCCAGTGGATCGCCAGATCATTAATGGGCTATTGTAATGCCTGAACATTAGAATTTTAAGGGAAGATTCAAAACTTGATTTATTCAAGGTTTTTATTGATTAATTTGATTCTAATTAATTTTAATTAATTAATCACGGTTAATCAGTTTAATTTCCAACTAACAAGAATATAACAAAAATAATGTAGAATATAAAAAGTGTAAGGATTGATTTGATTGAATGTGAAGAAATTATATTTCAACTAGTACTACTTATTGGCTTTGAGTGAGTATATGAAAGAAGCCAATTAGGTAGTTTAGGTAGAGCGAACTGAAATGAAGTTAATTGAAAATACTTAGATTAATCATGAAGTTATCAAAATTCGTATAATACTATTTGCCATACAGTATTTTATTACTATTATATTGGCTTATATCTGAAAGCTGACTAAATCATGGAGTAACTTGCATGCATGGTAATAAATCGATATTCTTGACTATATTTACGCGTTGGTAATAAATCCATATTATTAAGTACTCCCTCCGTCCCGGATAATTCGGGTCACTTTGACTGGACATGGTTTTAAGAATTGTAATGAAAAGTGGGTTGAAAATGTGGGTCCTACCTTTATATATTAGTTTTATAATAAAATGTGAGTAGAAATGAGTTAGTGGAATATGGGGTCCACTACCAAAAATGGTAAAAGTGAAGTGGACAAATTATATGAGACAGATCGAAATGGAAAAATGGGACGAATTATCTGGGACGGAGGGAGTACTATATTTACGCGCTTATTTTTGCAGAGTCGTCATCAGATTACATGATCACCTGACGTTTTTTCTCTCCAGAAATGATTAAGCCATAAATCTATATAAAATATGTAAGGATGGGTGTATTATAGACACAGACTCACAAACAATAGTTACTTAACTCCAATGGCCAACCAATTCCCCGGCGTCAGTCCAACAATCCTGAACCACCTCGTCAAAAGCAAAAACCTCAACCAACTCTCACTACTCAACGGAGCTCGGGGCATCGCTGCATCGCTCAGAACAGACCCCCTCGTCGGAATCACTGGCGACGAAGAAGACCTCGCCGCCCGTCACCAAGCCTTCGGCACAAACACCTATCCCTCTCCTCTCAAAAAACCCTTACTCCGTTCCATACTCAAAGCTTTCAAGGATAGGAAGACGATGATCCTATGCCTACTAGCACTTGCCGCTCTCTCTCTAGGCTTTGGGATCAAAGAGCACGGCCTCAAAGAAGGTTGGCAGGGAGGAGGCAGCATATTCATGTCCGTCATCCTCTTCCTCGAAGTCTCAACTTTCAAAAACAACATACACTTCAGAATTTGGGACAAGCTCAACAAAGCAAGCGGCAACACTTTAGTTGAGGTTGTAAGAAACAGCACAAGGAAAGAGGTCTCAATCTACGACATCGTTGTAGGAGACATTGTATGCTTGAAGATCGGAGATCGAGTCCCCACAGATGGCCTCTTCATGGACGGGCACTCCCTGCGACTGGATGAATCCAGCAGGACTGGGGAGAGTGACCACGTGGAGGTCGACAGCACCACCAATCCCTTCCTCTTCTCCGGCACCCTGGTGGCTGACGGCTATGGAAAGATGTTGGTCACGAGTGTCAGGATGATGAGCCAGGATACAGCCCTGGAGGTGCCGCTACAGATCCGCCTCAACAAGATCACTACCTCCATAGGAAAGATTGGTTCAGCTGTGGCTTTTCTGGTTCATGTCATGTTGCTGAACCGATACTTCACCGGGAATACTGAAGATGAGTCTGATGGTACAAGGGATAAACCAAATGATGCGATCAACTTTGTCGGACGAATGATTTCAGCACTTGTGTCCATGAATGTTATGGTTGCTATAATTGATGGTTTGCATCTGGCTGTGGCTCTCTTACTGACTCTTGAGTATTCTATGAAGAGGATGATGGCTGATCAGGCTATGGTGAGGAAGCTCCCCGCTTGTGAAACCTTGGGTTATGCTACTGTCATCTGTACACACAAGACAGGTACACTCACTACGAATAAGATGAAGGTGACAAAGTTTTGGTTGGGGAAGCACTCCTCTGAAGGTGGTCTTAACATGCCAAGGTGGGTATTGGAGCTGCTCCGCGAGGGGGCCGGCCTTAACACGACGGGTGGTGTGTATATGTTCCGGAAAGGGCTCAAGTTCTCTGGTAGCCCAACAGAGAAGGCGATCCTGTCGTGGGCTGTGGCGGATTTGGGGATGGATATGGAGGAAGTGAAGAGGGATTGTGAGATTCTTCATGTGGAGGCATTCAACTCTGAGAAGAAGAGGAGTGGTGTTTTGGTGAAGAGAGATCATGAATTTCATGTGCATTGGAAAGGAGCAGCTGAGATGATCCTTGCAATGTGCTCACACTACTATGATTTGGATGGTAACAAAAAAGATTTGAATGATGAAGAGATGATGAATTTCTATCACATCATTCAACGCACGGCTGCTTCAGGCTTTAGGTGCGTTGCTTTTGCACACAAACAACTCTCTCATTCCGAGTGTGACGAGGTGAAGAAAATTCAAGAAGATGCCATGGTTCTACTAGGCGTAGTTGGTCTAAAAGATCCATGCCGGCCTGGGGTGAAGAAGGCTGTTGAAGATTGCCAGTACGCAGGTGTGGATGTGAAGATGATCACCGGCGACAACGTGTTCACGGCCAAGGCCATAGCCACAGAGTGTGGAATACTCCGTCGAGGCCAAAATCAAGACGGATGTGTAGTTGAAGGAGCTGAGTTCCGTAACTACACAGACGAGGAGCGGATGGAGAGGGTCGAGGGCATCCGCGTGATGGCAAGATCCTCCCCAACAGACAAGCTCCTCATGGTGCAGTGCTTAAAGAAGAAAGGCCATGTGGTGGCAGTCACAGGACACAGCATGAACGATGCACCGGCATTGAAGGAGGCCGACATAGGCCTAGCGATGGGGATCCAAGGCACAGAGTTGGCAAAAAAGAGTTCTGATATAGTAATCACGGATGATAACTTTGCGTCTGTGGTTAAAGCCTTGAAATGGAGTAGATGGGCCTACATCAACATACAGAAGTTCATTCAGTTTCTGCTGACAGCGCGTATTGCGGCGCTGGCCTTTGACACTGTGGCGGCGATCTCGTCCGAGAGGGTGCCACTGAGGACAGTGCAGATGATGTGGGTGAATCTGTTCATGAACACGCTCAGGGAGCTGGCTCTTGACATGGAGAAGTCAACGAAGGATCGACTAATGGAGAGACAGCCCATGCGGCGGGATGAGCCGTTGATCAGTAAAGTGATGTGGAGGAATCTGATGACCCAGGCTGTGTACCAGATTGTGGCGCTGTTGGTACTGCAGTTTAGAGGAGAAAATACCATGGTCTTTAACACGTTTATATTGTGTCAGGTGTTTAATGCGTTCAATGCTACGAAGCTGGAGAGGAGGAATGTGTTTGAGGCATTGCACAAGAACAAGGTGTTTGTGGGGATTGCGGGAATGACTTTGCTTGTTCATGTGTTGATGATGGAGATGTTGAACGATTTTGCGTATACTGAGAGGCTGAGTTTGGTACAGTGGTGGATTTGTGTTGGGATTGCCGCTGCTGCTTGGCCTATTGCTTGCCTTGTGAAGCTCATACCGCTTCCCGATTGGAAAATGGTTGGAGCAACTACCGAACCAACTGCCCACCCATAAAACTCTACTATTTTCGTACGGTAATAAAATTTTATAAGGCATTAGTATCATTATTTCTTGTTATGCAAGTCAGGGATTGAACTTCAAGTGGTGATGGTGGAATTGTTGAATAAGTTTGCTGATACAGAGAGGCTGAATTTGTGGGAGGGGGGGATTTGTGTTGGGATTGGGGCACTTTCTTAGTTTTAAGAAGTGGAGAGGTGCACGAAGACTAGAAATTTGGGCATGAATTCCATTTATTGCTTTGTTTTTTATTCTTTGATTGGATCATTTGTTCTTGATTGCTTCTTTGTATTAATTGGAGTATTTGTTTGCAATATAGTACATTGATTTTTTTTTTCCGTAACAATGCTTTTGTCGATTATTATTATTGAAAGTTGATATTGTGAAAATAGTTCAAAGTTTCAAATGGTAGCACGCTAATAATAAGAATGCCTTTCATATAAACGATCTCATAATCGAAAACCCTTCACGTAACTGTTCAGATTGTTGGTTATGCCAAGAATTCAGTTAATTTATGGGTTTATATGGTCGTTGACTGTACAAATTTCAAATTTGGAGAGCCCTATAATTAATAATGAGAATAATTCATTTATGCCTATTTTGTTTTGTTTTGAACCTTCATTGATTTATGCACCCTGAAATGATAGCAAATTCCCAAATGACCCCTGAACATTTTGCTTCTCCCAACTGTGTGAGGGTAGTACGGTCAAAACACAATTTATACATTTTCACTTAGTAATGTGGTCAAATGAAAGCTCTAAATATTGTATAAACTCAAAACTATGATTTGGAACATTAAAAAATGTCAACAGATCACAAAAATACATCAACAAGAAAATGTCAACATAATTTCAACGATAGTCAATGATTGATATTGTGTTGACATTAAAATCTTGAAATTTCATACTGTGTTAATATTGTATTGAAACTGTGTTGAGGAGTTTTGAGTTTATATAATATATAAGTTTGCATTTTATCACTATCCTCACAACTTAAATATAATAAATTCAGCAAAAACCGACTTCTACTTCCATTTCTTGTTAAACAACAAAGTCCAATTAAATAAATTTGCCCCAAATTGTGTCAAATCTGATCAAGTTTTAAAGCCATACACAACAATCTGAACACGCTCAAGTCAACTCAAACGTACCACCAAAATAACATAATCGAACCAATCAATTTCAGAATCTCTGATTCAATTAAATAGCACCTCAAAACTTTACATAATTCAAAATAGCACACAAACTTTAAAATCCCTAATTCAACATTCAAAACAACAAAATTGACCAAGTTATTAATTCGGCGATCAACACAAACAACTTTAAACGAGTGACCAACAAAAATACATTACAATAACCGACAAAAAACATAAAAATATGAAATCAAAGAGTCCACCTCGACATTTACTACAATCACCAAAGTAGCCAACCGAAATTGTCATTGCTCCGTACTTTTTCGAATAATCTAAGAATCCAAGCAGAAATTGCACGATATTTTACTTAGGGCTTGAGAAGAGATTGGGGAAAATAGCCTACAACAATGAGCTGTAAATAAGATTGAGAATAGTCAATTGCTCTGGGAAATGATGTTTCAGAAGATAAGTCAGTCAATTTAGTGAGAAAAATCTGCAAGAGAGGGATGGGATACATATGATATCAGTTTGCATATAAATCAAACCATGGGAATTTATTATACAAAGTGGAATGTATGTTTAGTACTAGCCCACTATATTACATCTGTGGCAGTGGCACATTATATATAACATCACACATTAGAGATTATTGAGGAAGATAGTTTAGAAACATGACATATTATACAGAGTGATGATCAACATCATCATCAACATCAAGCAGCAAGTGGTTGAGGCACCCGGCCGTTGCTGGCCGGAGCCAGACTCTCGTAGTATTCCACCAACACTTTCCATCCACCGGGGCTCACTTAGCCAGGCTCCGCATCTGCCAACGAACAACAACGAGGTTACAATCGTAAAATCAACACCCACTCTGATCACTACCACCAAACATTACCTTAGTCCCAGATATGAACACAAAGTCTTGAGCCCTTGACGGATCAAAGAATGCCATCTTACTCAGTGTCTTGTCATAGGCAGCCACCTTCACTCAAACAACAATCAATACTATTAAAAAATGTTGATGTTTCAATTCAACACATTTGATCATACATTCACCTTGGAAGGCAATATGTTGAGGTCTCCAAAGTTTCTCTGTCTCTATATTTGATCACATACAACTACTTTCTGACTTTGTGGGGGAAAGGGGCAGAGGCATCTGGTTGAGTTTATTATCAAGGAAATAGGCAGTTGGCAGTAGGTGTTTCCCCTCTAACTTCTCTTTCTTGCTTAGTTGTACAGTTTATTCAGTTTCCAAGATAAAATAATACCAAGATATAATCTAAGATTGAGTCGTGCGATTATTTTAGTCACAGGGGGTTAGCTATGACTAATTATCTCATGATTATCCATCTATGATTGAGTTGGGTGGTTGAATCTCATGAACCAAACAAAATACAAATTTAATCCCGGATACAATCTTGCAAACCGAACATCCCTTTAATGTTTACCAACGATTGGTCCATTGTTTCAATTGATTCAATAGAAGCTTGGACAACTGTCATTATATATATTGGATGATTATGTTTTTTTTTCCTTCAAAAATTGAAATTAATGTGTTTTTAAAAAGATTCAAAAAGTTGTAGAACTAAACAGAGTTATTGTAATTTTTTAAGATAATTAAATAGGAAATTCCAAAAACAAAGCTATATTGGACAATTATTCTTTGTAAGAATTGGGTGCATTTAATGCACAATAGTGATGGAAATTTTATTTCTACTTTATATGCAATCATGCATGTATTGCGATTTTCAAGTATGATTAAACAAATTGAAGTTTGACGAAGCTTGAAAATCAAGATAAAGAAATATGTAGTGTAGAAAATTCGAAGAAAGAAGTGTGAGAAGCAAGTGGATCGCCAAATCAAAATGAGGAAGCTTGAAAATCAAGATAAAGAAATATGTACATGTGGAAGATTTGAATTCAGAAGTTTGAGAAGCAAGTCGATCACCAAATCAAAATGAGGAATAAAATATAAGTGTCGCAATATAATCTATCTACTACGGGGTGATTCAAATGGGACATTCAACGAGGATTTATCCCAACTAGTGAGAGTGGCCGAGCCAACTTATATCAACGAAGGGCTATATCACATTGTCACTCCTCAAATTTTTTATATACGTCATCTCGTTGTTTTTAATTAATTCAACAAATTTCCCTATATATATTTCTAAAAATTTCTCTATAGTATTTTTGCACTTAAACTTGTACCCTTGGCTCGCTCGTGATTCCAATACCAAGAACAAGAAGCAATCTAAGGATGCATTCAAAATAAAATTTCACCAAACTAGAATATAAAATTTTAGCATGAGAGAACGCAATGACGTGTCTTTTTTGTATAAAAATTAGGCGTTCAATTAATGAGCTATTGTAAATGCCTGAACACTCGAAAACTTGATTTATTCTTTTTGTTAATTAATTTGATTGTAATTTTTTTAATTAATCACGGTTAATCAGTTTTATTTCCAACTAACAAGAATATAACAAAATAATTTAAAGAAAGTGTAAGGATTGATTTCATTGATGTATATTGCGAAGAAATTTCTAGTAATTGGCTAGATTACGTGATTATGTTTTTCGCTTACATGAGCAGCTGACGTCGGTTTAATTTGCGTACACCCACAAGGTGTTATCAGCTTACATGAGCAGCTGACTTTTTGTTTCTAGATATGTTTTGTAAGAATTGGGTGCATTTAATGCACAATAGTGATCGAAATTCATTTAATATGCAATATGTATTGAGACTTTTCAATGGTAGAAAAAGTCTAATCGGTTGATAGGAATTGGGGACATTTACTACACAATAATAACAAAAATTTATATTTAAAATTTTATCAAATGTATTGTAGTACTATATTGAATTTTTAAATTAGTTATAGGAATTGGGGACATTTACTACAAAATAATAACAAAAAATTATATTTAAAATTTTATCAAATGCATTGTACTATATTGAATTTTTAAATTAGTTATATTGGCATATATGTAAATTTTTAAAAAACTCTCCTAAATATCTCTAGAATAGTCTTCGCACTTTTCATACTCCCTCCGTTCCATAGTAGTGGAGGCATTTCTTTTCAGCACGGAGATTAAGAAAAAGTTGTGTTAGGTGAGTTAAGTAAATGAAGAATAAAGTAGAAAATGAAAAAGGTAAAGAGATGTATAGAGAATAAAGTAAGATTATCACTTCAACTGAACTTGGTTATTTTATTATTATTATTATTATTATTATTATTATTATTATTATTATTATTATTATTATTATTATTATTATTATTATATTCCCTAAAGTGAGATTGTCAAAATATGTGTCAAATGATTGTTTGCCACTATATATATTTAAAGAAAAATGAATGAACCAAAATGACAATTATCTCTTTCTTGAAAAAGATAAAAAAAAAATAATAAAATTAACCTTTACTCTGGAGTATATTTTGTATTATAAAAAAAAGCAAAAATCATTTCAGCTATGTTGTATCAATGTCTAGGGAAGACTAGGAAGGAAATAGATTGAAGATGATAAATTTGCCAAAAATGATCCCACAACTATTTTGCTGACTGAGAAGCTACATGCTCGGCTATTTTGTTAGTAACTACTCCCTCCGTTTCATAGTAATGGAGGCAAAACTTTTCGGCACGAAGATTAAGAAAAATTGTGTTAGGTGAGTAAAGTAAAGAGAGAATAAAGTGAAAAATGAAAAAGGTAGAGAGATGAAGATAAAAAAAGTAAGAGAGAGTAAAGTAGGTGTGGAAAAATGTGTTGACTTTTACTAAAAAGGGAAATGACTCTATTACTATGGAACGGAAGGAAATGGAAAAACGCCCCTATTACTATGGAACCGGGGGAGTATGTTTTAGAATTACACCTAATGCTCAATATAATTAAACGTTGATTTTATGAGTAATATATGAGTATATTGTTATTTTTACTATAGATCTATTGAAAAATTATCTTAATAGGGTGGATAAATAATAAAATAAATATAACCAAAATCTGTAAAAAAATTAGTGGCGGATGCATTCTGCCACTAAAAAGCATTATATGTAATGGCAGAATAGTGGCGGAAGTTCAGTGGCGGAAACAAGTTCCGCCAATAATTATGGCGCCCCAAATCCGCCACTATTTTAAATTTTTAGTGACGGAATTTCAGTGGCGAACTATATTCCGTGGGTATTCCGCCACTACGTTTCTGTGGCGGAAAATATTCCGCCACTGATATTTTAGCGGCGATTATATTGCCGCGGTTAAGTTCTGCCACTAAATCCGGCACTAATTGGTTTACTGACGGAAAATTGAGATTTAGTGGCAGAAATTTCCGCCACTAATTAGCGATTTTTTTGTAGTGGATATAGAATATAGGGACTGCATATGATATTAGCTTAATATCAGGGATTAAAATTGTCATTCTCTCTCTAAAAAAATTGAAAAGGAAAGCATGATTAAACAAATTGAAGTTTGAAGAAGCTTGGAAATCAAGATAAAGAAATATGTATTGTGGAAGAAAGAAGTGTGAGAGGGAAGTGGATTGCCAAATCAAAATGAGGAAAATTAAGGCAAGATTCAAAACTTAGATTCACTCTTTTAATGAATCACGCGGTTAATCAGTTTTATTTCCAACTAAATACGATTGATTTGATTGAAAGTAGGTAGTTAGGTTGAACGGTAGAAGTTAATTGAAAGGAAGTGGGAATGATTAACAAAATTCGTAACTATTAGTACAATTATATTGGCGTATTTCTCATGAAATCTGACTACATGACTTGACTTGCATGGTAATACATCGAAATGCTAGGATCTCGACTGCAATATTAGTTTGAAGTGGGAACGATTAACAAAATTCGTAACTATTAGTACAATTATATTGGCGTATTTCTCATGAAATCTGACTACATGACTTGACTTGCATGTATGGTAATAAATCGAAATGCTAGGATCTCGACTGCAACATTAGTTTGATATTTTCCATTTTGGGTCAAGTTCGCACAGATTTGTTTTTGGATCACTCTCAAAAGGCCCCAAATTAATTGAAGCTGGACAAAAGTTATATACATCTTGCAACTTCCCTCACTCATCCGATTTGGGATGGGTTTATAACCCAACATTAATTAATGTTTTGCGACGTTTTCTTCTGGAAATGATTCATACGAGGTACGCCCATATATAACTATGTAATGATGGGAGTATTATGACTCCAAACTTATTCACAAACAACATTTAATTAACTCCAATGGCTAAGCAATTCTCCCGCCTCAGTCCATCAACCCTCAACCACCTCATCCAAGAAAAAAACCTCCACCAACTCTCACAACTCAACGGAGCTCGCGGCATCGCCGCATCGCTCAAAACAGACCCCCTCGTCGGAATCACCGGCGACGAAGAAGACCTTGCCGCCAGAAAACAAGCCTTCGGCACAAACACCTATCCATCTCCTCCCACAACGTCCTTCCTCCATTTCATACTCAAAGCTTTCAAGGATCGGAAGTTGATGATACTAGGCCTACTAGCACTTGCCGCTCTCTCTCTAGGCTTTGGGATCAAAGATCACGGCCCCAAAGAAGGTTGGTACGATGGAGGTATCATATTCATGTCCGTCATCCTCGTCCTCCACGTCTCCGCCTTGAGAAACATCATACAGTGCAGACTTTGGGACAAGCTCAACAAAGCAAGCGGCAGCACTTTAGTTGAGGTTGTAAGAAACAGCACAAGGAAAGAGGTCTCAATCTACGACGTCGTTGTAGGAGACATCGTATGCTTGAAGATCGGAGATCAAGTCCCCACAGACGGCCTCTTCATGGACGGGCACTCCCTGCGACTGGATGAATCCAGCAGGACTGGGAAGAGTGACCACGTGGAGGTCGACAGCACATCCAATCCCTTCCTATTCTCCGGCACCCTGGTGGCTGACGGCTATGGAAAGATGTTGGTCACGAGTGTCGGGATGAAAACTCCGATGAGCCATGATACAGACCAGGAGGCACCGCTACAGATCAGCCTCAACAAGATCACTACCTCAATAGAAAAGCTCGGTTCAGCTTTGGCTTCTCTGGCTTATGTCGTGTTGCTGATTCGATACTTCACCGGGAATGCTGAAGATGCGAATGATGGTACAAGGGCTAAACCAGATGACGCGATCAACTTTGTCGGAAGAATTATTTCAGCAGTTGTGAACATTGTTCTGCTTGCTATACTTCGGGGTTTGCCTCTTGCTGTCACTCTCAATCTTTTGTATTCTATGAAGAGGATGATGGCTGATCGATCCATGGTGAGGAACCTGTCCGCTTGCGATACCATGTGTTCTGTTACTACCATCTGCACGGACAAGACAGGTACACTAACTATGAATAAAATGAAGGTGAAAAAGTTTTGCTTAGGGAAGGAGTGTTTTGAAGAGGGCATGAATATTGGGAGGTGTGTTGTTGAGCTGCTTCGTGAGGGGGTCGGCCTCAACACGACGGGTGCTGTTTACACGTCCGGGGAAGGGCTCGTCGAGTTCTCTGGTAGCCCGACTGAGAAGGCTATCCTGTCGTGGGCTGTGGCGGAGATGGGGATGGATATGGAGGAGGTGAAGAGGGGTTGTGAGATTCTTCATGTGGAGGCATTCAACTCTGAGAAGAAGAGGAGTGGTGTTTTGATGAAGAGAGATCATGAATTTCATGTGCACTGGAAAGGAGCTGCTGAGATGATCCTTGCAATGTGCTCACACTACTATGATTTGGAAGGTAACAAAAAAGATTTTAATGATGAAGAAAGATTGCAATTTAATCGTATTATTCAAGGAATGGCTGCTTCCAGACTTAGATGCATTGCATTTGCACATAAACAGCTCTCTCATTCCAAGTGTGACGAGGTGAAGAAAATTCAAGAAGATGCCATGGTTCTACTAGGCTTAGTTGGGCTACAAGATCCATGCCGGCCTGATGTCAAGCAGGCAGTGGAAGATTGCCATAATGCAGGTGTGGATGTGAAGATGATCACCGGCGACAACGTGTTCACAGCCAAGGCTGTAGCCACAGAGTGTGGTATACTCCATCCAGGCCAAGATCAAGATGGATGTGTTGTTGAAGGAGTTGAGTTCCGCAGCTACACGCACGAGGAGCGGATGGAGAAAGTCAAGGCCATTCGTGTGATGGCCCGATCCTCCCCAATGGACAAGCTCCTCATGGTGCAGTGCTTGAAAATGAAAGGTCATGTAGTGGCAGTCACAGGACACGGCACAAACGATGCACCGGTGCTGAAAGAGGCCGACATAGGCCTATCCATGGGGATCCAAGCTACAGCGGTGGCCAAAGAGAGTTCTGGTATAGTAATCATGGATGATAACTTCGCGTCCGTGGTTAAAGCCTTGAAATGGTGTAGATGGGCCTACATCAACACACAGAAGTTCATTCAGTTTCAGCTGACAGCGCATATTGCAGCGCTGATCTTCGACACTGTGGCAGTGGTCTCGTCCGGGATGCTGCCACTGAGGGCATTGCAGGTGTTGTGGGTGAATATGGTGATGAACACGCTCTGGGTGATGGCTCTTGCCACGGAGAAGCCAACGAAGGATCAGCTAATGGAGAGACGGGCTGTGGGGCGGGATGAGCCGTTGATCAGTAATGCGATGTGGAGGAATCTGATGGCCCAGGCTGTGTACCAGATTGTGGTGTTGTTGGTGCTGCAGTTTGGAGGGGAGGGTCTGTTTGGGGTAAGTGAAAAGGTGAAGAATACTTTGATATTTACTGCTTTTGTGATGTGTCAGGTGTTTAATGAGTTCAATGCGAGGAAGCTTGAGAAGAGGAATGTGTTTGAGGGGTTGCATAAGAACAAGTTGTTTATGGGTATTGTGGGAGTGACTGTGCTTCTTCATGTGGTGTTGTTGGAGTTGTTGTACAAGTTTGGTGATAAAGAGAGGCTGAGTTTGGGGGAGTGGGGGATTTGTGTTGGGATTGGAGCACTTTCATGGCCTCTTGCTTGGCTTGTGAAGCTTATACCAGTTCCTCAAAGGCCATTTTTAAGTTATGTTGGTTTCTAAAGTGGAGAGGTGCATGAAGACTAGTAAAATTTGGGCATGATTTCTATTTATTTCTTTGTTTTTATTGCTTGATTGAATGCTTTGTTATTGATTGCTTCTCTGTATTTTTTACTACCGCCGTCCCATAATAAGAGTTATACTTTGTCATTTCAGTGCCCCTATCAATTATTTTTTTTGTTTCACATTCCACTTGCGACATCACTAGCTAGAGAGTTCCGTCAGCACAAATCAAACAGATTGTCAGGTATTTGGGTTGTTGGCTCTCAAAATTGGAGTTTGTTGTTAATAAATTGAGTTTTTGTGTGTTGGCGATGGCTTTGCAAATTGGTATTGATTGATTAGATTTGATTGTTATACAAATTGATTAAATTGAGTTTGAGTGTGTTAATAGATTGTGGGATTGCTTTAAAAATTGGTTTTGTAGCTTCATTAATAGCACCGTAAATTGATTCTACAAATGGGATTGTTATACAAAAGGTATTAAATTGGGTTTGGCTGTTACCATTTGTTGTTATATTTACAAACCAGTTTACTAAGAAGTTATTTGCTTAAATCTATATTGAGCATTGAGATGAAATCTGAATTGTGTACTTGCAGTGGCATGGACCAGTTGCAGAGAAAGAGGAAGGAGATTGAAAATATGTTGGTGCTCGTCGAAGTGGTGGTCCGAAACCAGCGCCAGAAGTGTTTTTTGTTAGTATGCTTAGCTGAGTATTTTAGTGAGAGAAGGGTTGTTGAAGGCGAGGACAAGGCAATTATGGTAACAAATATGATGTCCAGGATTCCGAGCAAATTAGACATATGGATAGGCTTGTGCAGTTAACTGATATGGATTGTGTGAACAACCTCCGTATGGATCGTAACACATTCGGATGCCTTAGTCGAATTCTACGTGAGCGCATGGGCCTGATCGATCGGAAATATGTCACTGTTGAGGAGCAAGTTTCTATGCTCTTAAGCCTCCTCACCCATCACAGGGTATATACAAGATGACAATGGGGAGAAAGAGTTTAATTGGAGCAGGACTAAAGCAGTTGATGTGATCAACTCTGCCATTGGGATTATTGCAGCTGTGATCATTGTTGTGGTTGCTACACCACAACGTTCGCCTCTCGCTTTGACTCTGACTCTTGCTTATTATGTGAAGAGGATGATGGCTGATCAATCCACGGTTAGGAAGCTCTCCGCTTGCGAAAACATGGGTTCTGCTACCACCATCTGCACAGGTAAGACAGGTATTCTAACTATGAATAATTTGAATGTCAAAGTTTTGGTTAGGGAAGGAGTCCTTTGAAGGTGGTCATAACATGGAAAAGTGTGTTATGCAGCTGCTCTGTGAAGGCATCAGCCTCAACACGATGGGTGGTGTGTACCATTCAGAGCAAAGGCCCAAGTTCTCTGGTAGCCCGACAGAGAAGGCGATCCTGTCGTGGCGGATCTGGGGATGGATATGGAGGAAGTTAAGAGTGGTTGTGAGATTCTTGAAGTGGAGGCATTCAATTCTGAGAAGAAGAGGAGTGGTGTTTTGATGAAGAGAGTTAAATCAGATCATGACTTTCATGTGCATTGGAAAGGAGCTGCTGAGATTATCCTTGCAATGTTCTCACACTACTATGATTTTGGATGGTAACATAAAAGATTTGGATGATGAAGAGAGGATGAATTTCAATCACATCATTCAAGGCATGGCTGCTTCTAGC
Organism: Salvia hispanica; assembly: GCF_023119035.1. Taxonomy (NCBI): domain Eukaryota; kingdom Viridiplantae; phylum Streptophyta; class Magnoliopsida; order Lamiales; family Lamiaceae; genus Salvia; species Salvia hispanica. Next base: position 4,807,135 of record NC_062965.1, read on the forward strand.
CTCAGGTGCATTGCATTTGCACATAAACACAGTGATGAGGTGAATCTTGAAACTGAGAAGAAAATTGAAGAAGATGGTATGATTCTACTAGGTTTAGTAGGGATGAAAGTTCCATGTCGGCCCGGTGTGAAGAAGGTTGTTGAAGATTGCCAGTCCGCAGGTGTGGATGTGAAGATGGTCAGAGGTGACAACGTGTTCACGGCCAAGGCCATAGCCACAGAGTGTGGGATACTCCGTCCAGGCCAAGACCAAGACGGATGTGTAGTCGAAGGAGCTGAGTTCCGTAACTACACAGACGAGGAGCGGATGGAGAGGGTTGAGGCCATCCGCGTGATGGCAAGATCCTCCCCATTGGACAAGCTCCTCATGGTGCAGTGCTTGAAGATGAAAGGCCATGTGGTGGCAGTCACAAGAGACAAAATGAACGATGCTCCCGCATTGAAGGACGCCGACATAGGCCTATCCATGGGGATCCAATGCACAGAATTGGCGAAGGAGAACTCTGATATAGTGATCATGGATGACAACTTTGCATCAGTGGTGACAGTGTTGAAATGGGGGAGGTGTGTTTACAACAACATACAGAAGTTCATTCAGTTCCAGTTGACTGTCAACGTCGTGGCGCTGACGGTCAACTTCATGGCGGCCGTATCAGCCGGGGAGGTGCCTCTGACGGCAGTGCAGCTGCTGTGGGTGAATCTGATCATGGACACGCTCGCAGCACTAGTGTTTGGCGACAGATAGGCCGGCGAGGGAGCTGATGGAGAGGAAGCCAGTTGGGCGGGACGAGGCGCTGATAAGTAATGTGATGTGGCGGAATCTGATGGCTCAGGCTGTGTACCAGATTGTGGTGTTGTTGATGCTGCAGTTTAGAGGGGAGGCTCTGCTTGGGTTTAGTGAAAAGGTGAAGAATACTATGATATTTAATGCGTTTGTTATTTGTCAGGTGTTTAATGAGTTCAATGCAAGGAAGCTTGAGAAGAGGAATGTGTTTGAGGGGTTGCATAAGAATAAAATGTTTGTGGCATTGATGGTGGAGTTGTTGAATAAGTTTGCTGATACAGAGAAGCTGAGTTTGGAAGAGTGGGGGATTTGTGTGGGAATTGGAGCACTTTCTTGGCCTATTGCTTTGGGTACCTACTGTTCAAAAAACGCAAAAACTGGGGATTTGAGATGCGTTTTGGTGTATGGTTGGGGATGTTTTTAATTGGAAAAATTGGTTTTCCAGTATGGCTGGAGTTGCCCAAGCAATAGAAAACAGTTCATTTCAAAATGGCTTCCTTTAAATGCTGTTTTTCACAAACTCCCATTATATTAGTTGAAGCAATCACCAGGGAAAATGAACTCGTGGAGGGCTCTGAATGTGCTTTGTCGGGGTTGGCATCGGCATCGGCCAACCAATTCACAGCGGGAATCAAATAAAAACAAATTTAATTAGAATTAGAACAACTTAGACACAATAAATAAATGGGGTGATACCTACTAAAATCATGAACTTTGGCCGAATTATGGTATTTCCGCAAACTTTAAAAGTGATCTTAAAAGTATCATAAACTTTGGACACTGTTGATTTCCAAAGCAATGATTTTCCGGCCAGTTTTAAACGACGCATCTTACTGGATGTCCTAAGTGTAGTGTTCGAACATTGAACAAAATGCATTGTTTCGTAAACTTAAAAAACAACATCGTTTCGTATAAATTAACTGCTATAATATCCGCCGAGAACTGATGTTCACCCGCAGCGCGCTTGTTGCTGTCGGAACTCAGCGGCCTCACGGACAGGTTTACGGAAGATTTAGGATTTGACGGCGCCGTAGTAAAATAATGCCCCCTCTTGCAATATGTGGAACTCGTTGCGGCTGCGCTGCCGTGGATTATCTTTAATGTCTGCATAAATTAATGTCGTTGAAGTTAGTTAGAATGGGCGGCAAAGAGAGGGAGATCGACTTTGAGCTGCTTCTTGTTGGAAAAGTGCAGGCATAGGTGAGACTCTGTTTTCTTAACAATTGGATTAGTTATTCTAATGCCACAAGTATTGCTTCTAGAGGAGGTCTAATCTTCTTTCCTCTACCAAATTTAGACCATCTCCAATCATTTATAATAAATTCAAATTCATTTTAGGGTAAATGTAATATTAAATATGATTTACTTCAATCATTTACACTTAATTCAAACTTAAAAGAATATTCTTTATATTATGTGTTTTTTACTAACAAAATTTGAAAAAATAATTAATTTTTGTTTAGTGAAAACCTAAAAAGATTTTAGTTTTAACAGTGTCCAAAGTTCGTGATGCTCAAGACTCTTAAAGTTTGTGGAAAATAGTATCAAGATTTGACAAAAAGTTCATTGTTTAAGCACAACTATTATCCATAAAATAAATTATTCAGTGTAAATAGTTGAAATTGAAACTTATAAAAGTTGTGTAACAATTAAGAAAAAATTATTCCCTCTATTCCAAGGTAGTTGAATCATATTCTCATTTAGATTGTCTCGAGATAGTTGCAAAAACTTTATTATCTCTCTTACTTTTACTCTTTATTCATCTTTCTTACTTTACTTTATCTACTTTAGACTTTATCATCAATATCTTAAATTCAATGCAAAAAAAAAATGCATCAACTATGTTGGGACGAGAATATGCTACTCCCTTTGTCCCACAAAGATTGTCCCATTTTTCCATTTCAGTCTGTCCCACAAAGTTTGTCTCAATTCACTTTCTACCATTTTTGGTAGTGGACCTCATATTCCACTAACTCATTCATATTCACATTTTATTATAAAACTAATATATACAAATAGGACTCACATTCTACTAACTTTTTCAACCCACTTTCCATTACGTTTCTTAAAACACGTGCCCGATCAAAGTGGGACAATCTTTATGGGACGGAGGGAGTACAAGCCAATATATATATACAATGTAGCGCTAAAAGCATTTGGGCCTTTTTTTTCTCACATTTTAATTCTAGTTTTTCTCAATCATTTTATTAGAGCAAGTAACTGTATACGCTCTTTGTCTCATTAAAAAAGAAACGTTTTCATTTATGAGTTGTCCGATTGAAAATGAAACATTTCCTAAAATAGAAACAACACCATTTCTACTTCGAGCAACTCCAAGGGGAGAAGGTAAATGAAAATGATATATCATGTTTATACCTTCTCAAAAAGTGCAATATACCTTTCTAAAAATCAATCAACTCCAAGGATAAAAGGTATATAGAAAGGTATATCATTTAAAAAAATAAAATAATACTAGTACAAAAGCATTAAAAAACATAAAGTGTAATACCTTCTCAAATACCTTTCCCCTTGGAGAATAATTTTTTATGAAAAGAAGGTAAATATGGTGGTTATATGCTTTTACCTCTCCATCAATAGAGAGGTAAAGATACCTCTTTAAAATGGGAAAAGGTATAATACCATCAATAGAGAATGATTTTTCATGAAGAAAAGGTAAATATGATAGTTATATTAGTTTACCTCTCCATTTACCTCTCCTCTTGGAGATGCTCTTACTGTACCCTCTCTTTATTAACTCACTAAACAATACGGCATAAATTTTTTATCGAAAACCAAATGTTTCATATTTATTAACGGAGTAAGTACTATATAGTTATTCGTTTATACGTTCTTAATTAAACCAATACAACATCAATTCGCATGATAAATGCACGCGGTTGACTATTCAATTATCCATATTGTTGCTTAACTCTGTCACATACACCATTACTATATAAAGTTGAATGGGGCCACACTATATCCATTAATATATAAAGTTAAATTAGATTTTTTTTATTTTATTATTTCTCTTATTTGCTCTACTTTAGACATTAACGTATCAATTTTTAAAATTCTATGGAAAAAAAAAATTCCTTAATTATCTTGGGACAGGAATATTCTATAAGCCAATGTACAATGTAGCCTTAAAAGCATTTGTGTGTGTTTTTTTTTGTTTTCTCACATTTTAATTTTAATTTTTCTTAATCAATTTATTAGAGCAAATAACTATGTACTCTCTTTGTCTCATTAAAAATAAAATATTTTTCTTTTTAGATTGTTCAATTAAAAATGAAATATTTATTAAAATAGAAATAACATCATTTCTACTTTTTTCTCTATCTTAGTGTACTCTCTCTTCGTTAACTCACAAAACAATACTGCATAAAATTACGTACCGAAAACCAAATATTTCATATTTATTGACGGAGGGAGTACTAGGAGTATATAATTATTCGTTTATATGATCTTAATTAAACAAATACAACATCAATTCGCGTGATACATGCACGCGGTTGACTATTCAATTGCTCCATATTGTTGCTTAACTCTATCATACGCCCATATATAAAGTCAAATGGGGCCACATTATCTCCATTAATAAAGTCAAATGGGGCCACATTATATAGGGTTCGCTAATGGTTCCACCCCTTAAAAGTTATAACCTCCTTCTAACTTTGTGCTGTTACGTGACATGGATGATGTAAAAAAAATTAGTGGATGATGTAGATGAACTTTCACGGATTACATTGAAGACATATTGTCTAAAATGCAAATAAACCTTTAATAATGCGATTTGTTTATATATAGAAACAATAATCAAATAAAAAAGAGAGAGTTGGAACAAATCAAGTTTGTGCAATAATAAATAAATCATTCATGTATATAGTTGTAATTGGAGCTAATAAAAGGCAATCAACAAAAAATCATACATACAAGCCAATCTACAATGTAGTCCTAAAAAGCATTCGCATTTTTTTTCCTCACATTTTAATTATATATTAGTAATAACTAACGATAGTGTAATTATTAGTTTATTTGTTCTTTAACCAATACTTAGGCTTTCCTATAAAAAGATTGAATCCAACAAAATTTCTAACTCTAGTGATGAGAAAGCGTGTTGACAAAAGATTGGAGTTTCTCTTAGAAGAATCGATCGGATACCACTGATTGTACACGTTCCAATAAATATTATATAAACACTTACAAGTGGAAAAAGTAAAAAGGAAAAAGGAAAAATTAATAGTAATACAATGTCAGAAATCATGATCAAAGCAAAGTCAGGGTGCATGGAGCTGGTGCATTTGCATGGCTCATCCAATCTCAACAAAAAAATGTGGCACAACACTTTCCTCACCATCTACTGTTCCAGAGCCTTCCTCTCTCCACCTTCAACAATCGCCATTGACCACCACCTCGAAGGACCTCAAGGCGTCGCCACCGCCCTCAATTCCGACCCCCACGACGGAATAACCGGCGACGAACAAGCCTTTGGCACAAACACCTACCCATCTCCTCCTCCCAACAAAACCTTCCTCCACTTTACGCTCACACCTTTCAAGGATCCATCCAACCTCCTCCTGCTAGCCTGCGCCGCAATCTCTCTAGCCATTGGCATCAACGTGCCCCGCTGCAGACAAGGCTTGTACGACGGCGCTACCATATTCTTCCTCGTCTTCCTCATCATCTCCATCTCCGCTGTTATCAACTTCACCCAGAGCAGACGCCTCCCCAAACTAACCAGCAACGTTTTAGTACAAGTTGTCAGAAGCAGCACAGGGGAAGAGGTCCCAATCCACGATGTCGTTGTTGGCGACATTGTATTCTTGAACACCGGTGATCAGGTCCCCGCAGACGGCCTCTTCTTGGATGGCCACTCTCTTCGTGTGGAGAGTGAGATCAAAAGCTCGGCCAACCACTTTCGCTTCTCCGGAACCAAGGTGGCTGAAGGCTATGGGAAAATGTTGGTGACTGGTGTTAGGATGAACACTCTGTTGGGAGAGATGATGAGGAGGATAGCCGGGGTTACAGAGCAGGCGACGACGCTGCAGAGCAGCCTAAACAAGCTCGCTTCCTCTATGTTAAAGCTCGGTTTGGCTGCGGATTTTCTGGTTCTTGTTGTGTGGGTGATTCGATACTTCACAGAGTATGCACAAGATGACAATGGGGAGAAAGAGTTTAATTGGAGCAGGACTAAAGCAGTTGATGTGATCAACTCTGCCATAGGGATTGTTGCAGCTGTGATCATTGCTGTGGTTGCTACACCGGAACGTTCGCCTCTGGCTTTGACTCTAACTCTTGCCTATTCTATGAAGAGGATGATGGCTGAGTTCCGTAACTACACAGACGAGGAGCGGATGGAGAGATCCTCCCCATTTGACAAGATCCTCATGGTGCAGTGCTTGAAGACGAAAGACCATGTGGTGGCAGTCACAGGAGACGGGACGAACGATGCACCGCCCTTAAAAGAGGCGGACATAGGCCTGTCGATGGGGATCCAAGGCACAGAGGTTTACAACAACATACAGAAGTTCATTCAGTTCCAGTTGACAGTCAACATCACGGCGCTGGCGGTCAACTTTGTGGCAGCCGTATCAGCCGGGGAGGTGCCTCTGACTGCAGTGCAGCTGCTGTGGGTGAATCTGATCATTGACACGCTCGCGGCCTTGGCGCTGGCGAGGGAGCTGATGGAGCCAGTTGGGCGGGACGAGGCGCTGATCAGTAATGTGATGTGGCGGAATCTGATGGCTCAGGCTGTGTACCAGATTGTGGTGTTGTTGGTGCTGCAGTTTAGAGGAGAGGGTCTGCTTGGTGTGAGTGAAAAGGTGAAGAACACTTTGATATTTAATGCATTTGTGATGTGTCAGGTATTTAATAAGTTCAATGCAAGGAAGCTTGAGAAGAGGAATGTGTTTGAAGGGTTGCAAAAGAATAAAATGTTTGTGGGGATTGTTGGAGTGACACTGGTTCTTCAAGCATTGATGGTGCAGTTGTTGAATAAGTTTGCTGATACAGAGAAGCTGAGTTTGGAAGAGTGGGGAATTTGTGTGGGAATTGGGGCACTTTCATGGCCTATTGCTTGGCTTGTGAAGCTTATACCTGTTCCACAAACACCATTTTTCTGTTATATCAGTTTCAAAAAGTGGAGAGGTACATGAAGACTAGTATAAATTTAGCCATGAATTCTACTCCATATTTCTTTGTTTTTTAATCTTTGATTGGATTCTTTGTTCTTGATTGCTACTTCCGGAGTATCCTTTTACACTCCATTAGAGTATTTGTTTGTTATGTAGTACATTGATTTTTTTTTTCCTTAGAATGCTTTTGTCGATTATTTTTATTGAATTGATTTTTTCAAAATATTTGAAGGTTTTTAATTGGCACTCTTTTTATTTATTTATTTTTTTTTTTTTGTTACACACTATTAAATAAGAAAGCCTTTCACATAAATTGGAAATCCCCCACATAATCGAAAACCCATCACATAATCTAAATCAACACAAACGGACCCCAAAATAACATAATTAAACCAATAATTTTCAGAAACCCTAATTAAATTAAATAACACCTCTAAACTTTACAAAATTCAACAAACCAATGGACCAATTTATTAACGTTGGACCAACATAAACAAGTTTAAACAATGGGAGACCGGCGACAACCCTAACACAATAGTCGACCAAAAATATAAAAAATGAAATCAAAGAGCCCACTTTCTCCATCATTTTTTGAATACTCTATGAATCCAAGCAGAAATCACCCGATATTTTCCCTAAGGTATGAGAAGAGATCGTGGAAATAGCCAACAAAAATGTTCTGTTTTTTATTTGAGTAAATTGTGTTTTAGTGGTATATTTTATTTTATTTTGAAAATTAGTGCAGAATCCACATATACATCCTCGTTTGATTAGTTGTGCCAAACATGATGCGAAATGCCACATGGGATAGTAGGATTTAAGGATAGGGTTTAGGGTTTAGAATTGTCAATTGTCCTGGAGACAAAGTTTCAGACTTTCAGAAAATAATCAATATAGATAGATTTTAGTATGCATATAATTCAAACCTTGGGAAATTATAATACAAAGAGGAATGACTGTTTAGGCACATGAATCCGTCCGGAGGGCTCTCCCGGGTCTTAGCCAGGCTCCGCATCTGCCAACGAACAACGAGGTTACAATCGTAAAATCAACACTCACTCTGATCACTACCAGTCTACCACCAAACATTACCTTAGTCCCAGATATGAACACAAAGTCATGAGCTCTTGATGAATCAAAGAATGCCATCTTACTCTGTGTCTTGTCATAGGCAACCACCTTCACTCAAACAACAATCAATACTATTAAAAAATGTTGATGTTTCAATTCAACACATTTGATCATACATTCACCTTGAAAGGCAATATGTTGAGGTCTCCAAAGTTTCTCTGTCTCTATATTTGATCACATACAACTACTTTCTGACTTTGTGGGGGAAAGGGGCAGAGGCATTTGGTTGAGTTTATTATCATGGAAATAGGCAGTTGGCAGTAGGTGTTTCCCCTCTAACTTCTCTTTCTTGCTTAGTTGTACACTTTAATGTTTACCAACCATTGGTCCATTGATTCAATAGAAGCTTGAACTCTCACTATTATATTGAACGACTATGTTTTTTTCTCTTTAAAAATTGAAATTAATATGTTTTTAAAAAGATTCAAAAAGTTGTAGAACTCAACAGAGTTATTGTAGTTTTTTAAGATAAATAGGAAATTCTAAAAAAAAAAAAGCTATATTGGACGATTATGTTCTACTTAATATGCAATCATGTATTGAGACTTTTAAGTATGATTAAACAAATTGAATTTTGAAGAATTAAATCTTGAAAATCAAGATAAAGAAATATGTAGTGTGGAAAATTCGAAGAAAGAAGCGCGAGAAGCAAGTGGATCGCCAAATAAAAATGAGGAATAAAATATAAGTGTCACAATTTAATTTATCTACTACGAGGTGATTCAAATGGGACACTCCTCAAATTTTTTATGTACGTCATCTTGATGTTTTTAATTCTACGAATTTCCATATATATGACTTCGGTTAAATTCTTCAAATTTTATTTATAGTATTTTTGCCCTTAAACTTGGCTCGCTCATGATTCCAATACCAAGAACAAGAAGCCATCTAAGAATGCATTCAAAATAAAATTTCACCAAACTAGAATATAAAATTTTAGCAAGCAAATTATGTTATGCTGATGCAGAATGCATGAGAGAACGCAGTGATGTATAGAAATTATGCGTTCAATTAATGAGCTATTGTAATGCCTGAACACTCGAAAACTTGATCTATTCTTTTTGTTAATTAATTTGATTGTAATTTTTTAATTAATCACGGTTAATCAGTTTTATTTCCAACTAACAAGAATATAACAAAAATAATTTATAAAAAGTGTAAGGATTGATTTCATTGATGTATATTGTGAAGAAATTTCTAGTAATTGACTAGATGACGTGTTTATGTTTTTCGCTTACATGAGCAGCTGACGTTAAATTTCTAGATATGTTTCATACGAGGAGGTACCTCCATAAATATATTACTATAGCAGCTGACTTAAGTATTCTGCTGTTTTGGCCATGAGTTCAATTAATTTATTATTTTGTTTTTTTATTCCTTGATTGTATTCTTTGTTCTTGATTGCTTCTTTATATATACTGTAAATTTTTTTTTTATGTATATGAGTATTTGTTTGCAATATAACGCATTGATTTCTTTATACGACATAACACCAATATTTTTATTACAACAGCTTTTTTGTCCAGCCCCATCATGTGAATGAACTCCCCCTCCCCCCATCGCCTCACCAGTGACACCACTGGCCTCATCTCCCCCTATTGGTACTCTCCTTGCGCCCTCACGAGCAGTGGCATATCTACATGGGAACAAGGGGTACAGTTTTACCCCAAAACCTATGGTTAACAATATTATACTTAGAGATAAAATCAAAATTCAATTATAGTCTAGTCGTCACAAACTCATTACACTATTTATAGTTTAAGTTAGAATTACTGCATTTAATTAATATGTTAGATTAAGTTAAGAGATCATTTATTAAGTGATGTGTCATTACACTTAAAATACTAATTTAATTACACTAAAAAATCAATCCCAAATTTACGACCTAAAATGAAAAGTGCAAGTAACATAGGACGGAGGGAGTATTTTTCAACTCAATTTGTTTAATTCCTATTTAGTTTTCGTTTATTATTTCATTTTTAATAGATATTATCTTCATTCATTGCTAACTACTTCTCCTAAAATTTTGTATTAATTCAATACACATTGACATACTCTTGTCAAATTTTATTTTATTTCATTTATATTTAATTTTGATATTTACTTTGTTCTTAATAATTTATACAATTAAATTTTTATATAATATAGTCTTAATAACAAAGTATCTATGTGCATAACTCAAATTTTTTTAAAAGAGTTTTTTTTATAAAAAAAGATAGAGAGAATATTTAAAAGAATATAAAAACTGTGAAAACAAAACAAATAGAACTAAAATGACTAGCTAAAATTTGAAACTTTAAATAGTTCGTGATTATTTTTCGCACCCCTGTATCAAAAATCTTGGATACGCCATCATGAGAATCTAATATAATTAGGTTTTTTTTTTTCATTAAAATGCAAGACTCGGCATAATATATAGATGTATATTAGAAACATCTAATCTGCATGAAGCATCCAACTAATTAAAAAAACGGCTGGTTCTCTAAGACATGGACTTCTCTAATAAAGCTATAACTGAAATGTGATAAAAAAATTAATAGTTGCAAGATACTTTTCTCTATGCACATGATTAATCTCTACAGTGTCAGAATCTCAAAGTAAGCAACACAAATTTTTGAAATATCAGTCCACTGACTCAAAGTCCAAGCAGTTCACCCCGTATCACTTAAGGAAAACTCTCTCCCTTTCATTAAATATGAAACATTTAGAAATTAAAATGAGAATTCTATATAGTGTTATTTTGTGAGTTAATGAAGAAAGAATAAAATTAGAGAGATGAAAAAGTAGAGATAAAAGATGTTTTCATTTTAGAAATTTTTTATTTTTAATGGGACAATCCAAAAAAAAAATTGTTTTACTTTTAATGGACCAGAGGAAGTACATTATTAACAATAAATATCAGATCCTTGCGGAGCTGTGAACAAATTCTTAACAAAGAAACCGAACAAAGACAAAAGAAGATAGATGATTAGAGAATAATGGCCGAAGTTGCACTTCAACTAACATGACCAAGAACCTCCTCAATCTTCACTAACAGTCATAAGACGAGTAACATAGGAACACCAAAAACCAAAATCCTAGGGTTTCACCGATTACCTCACTCACCACAACCAACTCAAAACGAAGAAAATCCAGAAACCACAAGAACACAAGGTACTCTAAGATCTCACTGGTTCACCGAAGAAACCTCCCCGACTTAGCAAATCAAACTGCAGGGTTCGATTTAGCGTCGGATTTCGCAAAGCAACTGAGGAGTTGCTTCTATTAGAGATTACACCGGTCAATATTTACTAAAACACGAGAAGAGTGACAGCAGAAGATGATCAGAGAAGTCAGAGAGAGGTACTCCCTCTGTCCGCCATTAGGAGTTTCATTTATTGGCGGCACGGGTTTTAAGAAATGTTAAGAAAACTGGGTGAAAAAAAGTTAGTAGAGTAGAAGTCACACTTGTATATATTATATTAGTTTTAAATGAAATGTGAGTGGAATGAGTTAGTGGAAGGTGTGGCCTTAATACCATTTATAGTCAAAGTGAACCGGGACTCCTATTCGCGGACGGACTAAAATGAAAAAACGGAACTCCTGTTTGCGGACGGAGAGAGTAGTTTCCAAGAGAAGTGAGAGAAAGAAAACCCTAATCATAAGAGAGGAGATTCTCGACACTTAAAGAGTGAAAGATAGAGTATGTACTCACAGAAGAAACACGAATCAAATCGAACAGCTAACCCTCATGATCTACTCGGAGTGACAGGTGGCGGCCATCGGAACGGCCCAAGTAATGTCAAGACTCAAGAGCAGTTGGGCCATCACACGTGAAACTTGGGCCGAGGCCTTAAGTGGTCTAATTACTCCTGCATAAGCAAACAAACATTCTTATCCATCGTGGTCCATAGAGTGGAAGGGACTAAAATGCTTCTCTATTCCAAAATACACGACATGGTACACGCTTTTTACACGCACATTCAGCATTTCTCTACTGTCCAACGCCAAATCGCAGCGACGTGGTCTCTGTTGCCTCCCCCTCGCCTCATACGTGACCTCTCCTTCTACTTCCTATTACCTTCGTCAATCACTTTTTGAAGTAATTAAGGTAATAACTCATGTAATCTTGCCTCTATCACCTCAAGAGTCAAGACGTGAATTTAGGGA
>NC_062965.1:5132585-5266683 GCF_023119035.1 Salvia hispanica
TGTATTAAGGTAAAGGAATAAAGAAGATCGGTCAATGTTGACGACTTCTCCCCCAATTTAAGTGTAGTGCAAAACCCTAATTCAGCCAAATCACAAGCGTTTTAAGTAAATGGATCGAGAATCACTAGAGAAACGACCTGCGATCTTCGTAGTCGGATCCCCCAACGTTGGCAAACGGACACTGCTCTCAAGTAAGACCTTCTTTCTCTCACTCTGAATTCAAGAATGCCGTAGATTATTTATAGGATAGAGTTTGAATTGGGGATTTAGAGATGTGTTATGCGAAGTAATGATTCAAGGGCTCAGCTGACTGCGACCAGTGATCGCTTGATTCTCAGTCTCACTGTGTGTAGCAAAAAAATAGGACCTTTGTTCGTCAGTAAAAAAAGTGCGATTTTTATTTGTTTTTTTAACAAATATTATTTGACGAAGATTATGTCTTTTTATCACTTCCTTGAGATTCAATACTTAGTTAAGAATGCCTCTTTTTCAAATTCCTGATTACTATCTTCCTGCTATGAACTTGATTGCCTATTTCGGAGGTGAATTTTGTGCAGTATTTATGTTAGACATTATGAAAGGAAACTAAATTTTGTAATCGAATGTAGGACTACTTAAGGTGGATTTTGATGATGACGCAGATACATCACTTGAGTTATCCGTCAATGGGTAAGTTCCGAGAGGCCAATTTCCCAGTGATGATCTCTCTCTCATAGTACTCCCTCCGTCCCATTAAATATGCAACATTTACTTTTCGACACAGGATTTTAGGTAGTGTTGTTTTGTAAGTTAATGAAGAGAGAGTAAAGTAAGACGGAAGGAAAATTAGAGAGTATTGTTTCCATTTTTAGAAACGTTTCATTTTTAATGGGACAAAGTAAAAAGGAAAACGTTTCATTTCTAATGGGACAAAGGGAGTAGTTCATAAGCATTTAAGTGTAAACCTGAATGTGATTCCTTATCAGGTGGACGATCAACACAAAGTATTACACAGCAGATGTTGCAGTATGGATAGCTAATCTTTCTGATGAGTTATCTATTACAAGCTTTCCTGACGTGAATCGAATAGTTGCCTTGGTTATGGTCTTTGACACTAGTGATGTAAGCCTATTCCTTTTACTCAGTTTTGTTATGCATAACCATTTGTTTGTTTATGTGGCTTTAGAATGGACTCTCTATTTTTCATAACTATCTGTTCCGTCTTTAATAGTCTGATCATGCCACATGATGGCCAATATCTTCATTTTGTGATATGCAGCTCACGACACTAGTTGCTCTAAAAGAATGGGTTTCACGCACTGACATCCAGAAGTTTGAAATATTGCTGTGCATTGGTAACAAGGTGGATCTTCTTCCTGGACATCCATCACATGTAGAGTACAAGAGACACTTGATGAAGCTTGGTGAATCCTCTGTCAATTCTCATCTGGACTTCTCTGATTATGGTATATCTGAGACTGAAGGAAGTAGTTTATTGGGAAATGAAGAGCCATCCTTAGGATTTAAGATATCTTGCATAGAGTGGTGTCTGGAACACAATATTGAATATGTTGAAGCTTGTGCATCGAATGCTGATTTTGATCAATGTAAGAACCTCTACTAAGCATGCTCCTTATCTTGAGTATATTCTTATCATTCTTGCTTGGTTTTTGCTCACTTGATTTGATCTGCTTTTTTTTCCCCTCTCTTGACCTTGACCTTTTACACAATAGCATAACATTGTTTTTGTTTTTCCTATCAGTGGTATTCTTTTAAGATGTTTCTTTTACGAAGTGCAGTGTGCCTGAACTAAAAACCTGTCCATCACTACCATCTCATTTAAGTTTGCATGGAGATGCTAATGCTTTACTGTAAAATTTCATTGCATTACAGGTCTCTCTATTGATGGTGATTCACAGGGTGTTGATAGACTTTATGGTGCTCTCTCTGCTCATATGTGGCCTGGAATGTTGTTGAAATCTGGTGACAGGATAAACGAGCCTTCATTGCCTGAGCAAGAAGGTAGAGATCCCTGTTTGTTAGGTTTAAGTCTTCAATATTTATTTATGTGAATGTTACTAGGGACTATACTGAATGCCTTTGATCTTTCTTCAGAGTTGTCCGAAGAAGAAGAATCTGATTATGAACCTGAATATGAAGTATTATCTTCTGCTTCAGCAGAACCATGGGATGATATAGGATGGATGTCTGCAGATGGTCCCGTTTCTACCTCAGGAAGTGCGATGCCTATGGAAAAGGTCCCTGATGCTTCAGGTAGAGAAAGTGAAGATAAATCCATCAGAGAAGAGAACCAGCCGTCAACATCAGCCTCTCAGTTGCCCAAGGACCTTGACCATGAGAAGGCATTTGAAGCAGACCCAACATCAGAGCTTAATGATGATAAAACTTATGAGTTTGAAGATTTGGAAATGCTAATGGCTGAAATTGGTAACGTGCGCAATGGCTTGAGGCTGATGCCTGATTTCCAGAGGAGGGAGATGGCTGCAAAGCTGGCAATGAAAATGGCTGTGATGTTTGGAGACAGTAGTGGTGGTGAGGAGGAGGAGTTGGAGTAAAAGGAAACTAGCAATAGTATCAACTGAAATTCACCTGCACTAAGGGCGGTCTCTTTGCTGTAATATGTAAGTGCCCTGTCTGCTGGACAACGGAGAATCACAAGTGAAGTTCAGAGGTTAGTTCTCAAGGGAGACTACAGTATTATATTGGTTTTTTGAACATTCTGTCGAACTTTTTAACATGGAACAATACTTAGACAGGGATTGATATTTACTATTCTTGGAAGAATTGTGAGTGAATCCAAGTACAATAGGTTTATGTGTTTAGGTTGAATTAAGAAAACTCGATGAAACAGATTTGGCATGTTATAGTGGTGAAGCAATGGATGATTTCGGTTATTGTTAATAGGCATCGTATTATGCTGTTTGGCTTAATTATGCGAAAATGGTTGGTAACGACATTTCTGCGTCCGATTCTTGACAATAGCATTTTTCTTGTGTTAGCTAAGCTTTGTTCCTTTTCAATCGCGCGTATTTGTTTAATCGAACTCCCATGATTTCTTTACGTAAGATGAGCCCCATACCTATAGCTTAAGGCATGGAGAAACATAGTGCTAACTGCATTTTTGACTATTGATGATGATGATGATGCGTATAAGCAAGAAATTACGAGGGCCCAAATTTGTAAATGAGGTGATGATGATGCAAGTGGGACTTAATCGAAACATATATACAAAAACCTAATAAATCAAATGAGTAAGTTGTTGTATGCTGATTTTTTATTGAATAAATTCAACCAGTTTTAATTTGTTCTATGAATCTCCTTAGGCCACGTTGGACATTGGAACAAATTGGAGATTTTCTAAAAGAAATACTGTATCAGATTTTATAGGACGATGTGTGTCGCTGTCTCTGATTTTTTGTTTGGATAATTGTGATTGCCCCACGTGGTTAATGGGATTTCTTAACAAGAATCTGATTTGGTTAATTAGGGGTTCTAATCAAATTATTGGGAAGAAATAAGAATGAGTAGTCAGCATCAGCAGCAAAACGAAGTTTAACGACAAAGCATGCAATCGAATTCGGACAGATACTCTCAACCGCACGACAACGCTCTTACACTTGCACATATAGTACATTGCTGTAATTCATCTGATTATTATACTCCCTCCGTCTCAAGATATTAGACCCTTGTTCCCTTTTGGGTTGTGTCAACATACTTGGGCCATTTCTATTTATGGTAAAAGTTTATTTTACTACCAACTCCACTTACATCACTAAACAACATCTTAAAATTCCTGTGCCCAAAAGAAAGAGCTCTAATATCTTGAGACGAAAGGAGTAAATGATTAAAATACATAAATTCTGAGATTATTTCCATTTTTGTTCAATTCCATTCCTAGATGAGTTTAATGTATTTTCTAATAAAATTACAATTTAATGTGTAAAAGGGAGGCAAAATCTTGTGTACATCGGTTCCCTGAATTTTTCCACTACTTGGACTCTGATCTTTGTATGCTCTTGCTCCTGATCATTTGCGTTGAGTTAGTGGTTGCTAATGCTCCCTCCTCCACCAGTAATAATCGTGTTTTGCTATTTTCGTTCGGTCACCAATAAATGTCTTATTAATTTTTAACTTTTGGCAATAGATTCCACTTCAAACTAATTTTATCTCACTCATATTTCAAGCTATATAGTTATAAAAGTAGGATTTACCTTTCATCGACTCTTTTTATTTACTATCGACCACATTTCTTAAAATCTGTGCCCAGCCAGACTTGCCTTATATTGGTAAATGGAGGGAGTATCAATTGGTGCTAGTTAGGTGCTTGGAATGTGCTTAGTATAGTGGACACACATGTGACTAAGGAGGGGTTTAAGCCCTTCCAAACTATTTTTTTTTTATTATTTTGATTGTATTATAGCATATTTTTGTCAGTACAAAAGCCCCTATTAAAACAACAACATATAGAATGAAAATTATCTTCTCATCAAAATTTAGAATATATAGCTCCTAATGTAATAAATTTCTGCATCCGTCCCTGGTTAGCAGTAGCTAAAGATGCCTTTTAGTACCCATGCTGATAAAAATGCAAAAACACTAGCACGATCCGAACCAAATTGACTTGATCCTATCCCACATAATGCTTATACTTTACAACAACATCATCATGATCACATTCCCTCCTAATCAAACACGTAATTACTCAACTCATAATTCAAAAAAAAAGAAGTAAAGCCCAAACTAACCTTTTTCAACCAACTAACCACCTATATATAAACATTAAACACCATTATTCCTCACAACACACCTTGTACCATAATACAAGCAAGCCAAAGAAGAAGACAATGAAACATCCATGGCTCCTCATCTTCTCCCTCTCCATCACAATCCACCTCTCCTCACCACAGAGCCTCATCAACACCACCTGCAAGGCCATGTCGGCCGACAGCCCGAACATCAAGTTCGGCTTCTGCGCCACCTCGCTGCAGGCCGCCCCCGCCAGCCAGTGCGCGTCGACCCGGGGCCTGGCCACCATCGCCATACGCGCCCTCCGCTACAACGTGACGGACACGCGCTGCCACATCAAGCAGCTGCTGAAGAGCGGGCGGCGGTGGGACCCCTACGCGAGGCAGTGCCTCGGCGACTGCCTCGACCTCTACTCCGACGCCATCTCCACCGTCAAGCAGGCCATGAAGGACTTCAACGCCCGCCGCTTCGACGACGCCAACGTCCGGATCAGCTCCGTCATGGACGCCGCCACCACGTGCGAGGACGCGTTCGCGGAGGGGGGAAACGGCGCCGTTTCGCCCCTCACGAAGAGGAACGCGGACGCCTTCCAAATCGGGGCCGTGGCGCTGTCTGTCGTCGGCATGATTCGGAAGGGATCGGCCTGATTTTTATTTGAATTTCATTGTTAGTAATTTATATGATTAACTTGTTGGGTGTATGGTGATTATGTGGTTGATGGGCAATATATAATATCATCATTTCATATATAATACTCGTATATAGAGAAAATTGCTTTTTAAATCATAATTTTTGGCTGACTTCTGGTAATCTCGTAATTTATAAAAATAGCTAATTAAATCAATACTTTTGTATATATTTAAATTGTACTATACAAGTAAAATTTTTAATAACATTTGTCATTTAAATCATAATTTTTGGTTAACTTCCAGATTAGTTTAGTATTGTTCTATATCATGATGATCGATTTTTAGATGATTATTATTAATTGGTAAATGTATAATAACGAAAAGTATAAAAGTCACAACAAATTTCATTAAAATGTTAATTGTATGGGACAGTTGAGAAATGTACAAAAATTGTGATTTTAGTTTTGGACTTGACCAAAAATATACCCAAAATTGTGATTTAATTTGCAATTTTTCCTTGTATATATATGATTTTTAATAAGTTTTATTGAAGAGTAAATGATGCATTACTCTGTCATAAATATATGTGTGGTTTATGTAATACAGTACAATATATAATCTAATAGCAAAGTGGAAGTATAATGGTCCATACTACTACTGTGAAGACATTTTTTTCATGGATTATTTATAAGCATAACTAATTTTGGGCATGGATTATAATTTATAAACGCAAATTGAGATAGTTAAAGAGGTCAAAATCATGAGAGATGCGTACATCTTACAGTACAGTCAAAATATATAAATGGTCGGGTGAACTATAAAAATGGTCCCTGGACTATGATTTTAATGTTTTATTTTGTCCATTGGCTCTGTGTATTAAAAATATCGCCCAGATATCCCTGGACTAAGGGTTTATCTAAAAAATGGTCCTTTTCCATTGTTTTCGGTCGAACATACCCTTTTGGGGGGTTTTGGAGGATTTGGGCAATTTGGTTTGTTTACACTTTTAATATTTTAAATTTAATATTATTTCAGTTATGTACTAAATCTGATATTATTTTAAAATTATCATTCTTCTTTATTTTTGTCATCCTCAAGATGGCCCAATTGGAGCCCATCTCAACTGATGAGCCCAGCCCAGACCCGCTTCGTTTCGCTGATGGGTTGGGCCAATCCAGCCCAGTTGACAACTCTAGGGATGAGTCATACTGCGACTAAGCATTTGATAATATTTGTGTATTTTTTAATTTTTGGAAACCATTTCACTAACTAACTTGGGTCAGTTTAGTGTTAATTTTCTTAGATGTTTAGTTACACTCCAAAACAGAATACTCCTATATTGTAAGCAACAAACAATGAGAAATGTAAAGCCCTAAACTCGGTAACAGAATTCTAATCTGTTGAGGATGCGAAATCTGCTCGTAGGAATCGGTTTATAAAAGAATAAGTACATTGCTGCTTCTCTCTTGTAGTTGGTGAGTTTCCTTAATTGTTTTGCTTCAATTCTCTCTTGTAGTTGGTGAGTTTCGTCTTGCTTCCTGCACACATGGTGCTTAATTTATTGTAGCTAGTGAATTGATGATTATTACCTTTTTCTGCTTCTCAGGTTTTGATCAATGGCAGAAGATTTGCATAATGCCAAAACACTGGTAAAGATAAATTACGACTGGCAGGTGCAAAATTACAAGGGGTATAAGACTCAAGGGTACGGGGAAGCACTCGAGAGCCCTCGATTTCCCGGGCCGAATGGCCATTCGTTCAAGATCAAATTCTACCCGGGAGGAGCTACGCTACCCGACTACATTGACAACCGTGCATCACTCGCCATCGAAACTACACAAACAGCTCAGTTGGTTCTGGCTTTCCGGGCTATGGATCCATATGGTATAACACACACCGACAAGGTTTCCTCATTTGATCAAAGACAAATGTTTAGACGTGTGTTTACTGTCCAAGCTGGACATACGTCTCCCACTCTTCTTATGTTTAGAGCCAGTATTGAACCCTTGATAGGATATTCCCTAAAGATTAAGGCAACCATTGGGGTTTTTATCGATACCATCAGCCCGCCAACTGATCCTTTCCTGTTTTTTCGAGTATATGATCAACGATTCTTCGCAGAGCGGTCTATAATAGAAAAACGATGCCCGGCTCTTCTATCAAATCACCATGCCGATGGCGACATTGTAATTCGGCATGTTGATTCATATATATTTGCGGTATGCTTTATAATCTCACTTGTACTTATTAGTTTTACTACTATTTACTATACTCCATCCGTTCCATAGTAGTAGATGCGTTTCTTTTTGGCACGAGATTTAAAAAAAATTGAGTTATTTTACATGGGTTAGGTAAAGAAAAAATAAAAAGAAAATGGAAAAAGTAGAGATTTGAAGATAGAATAAAGTGAGAGAGAGGAAGCTAAGTGAGAAGAAATGCATTTACTTTTACTAAAAAGAGAAATAACTCCACTACTCTAGAATGTACCAAAATGGCAAAATGATTCTACTACTATGGAACAGTTTACAAGTTAAGCTTTGTCTATATATGCAGGCTCTGTTATGGTTCATATATAACAGGAGGCTTCATTCTTGGGACCGACAATTTATCCTAAACTCCAACAGGCGTGATCCCAATTCGTTTCGCACGAGGATCAGGAAAGTAGCTATACTCTATGAATTGCCCGGTTTCGCTGACTATTCGTTGGTAATAATTTCATACTTACTATATATATACATCTCTATATATATATATATATAGCTTGTTCTTGGGTGTATTATCTCTTTTGTCTACAAGTAGGAAAATACTGATTTAGCTATAAAAAAAATATTAGTAGTACTAATAAAACTGTATTTCCCACGGTATTTTAATACCACTAGAATATTGTATAATGTTTATTGAATTTAGGGATGCTCTCTATATTATATTGAAATTTTCCATACCAAAATTTAAGTAAAAATTTCATATTTATTCATATTGGCATTTATCGTGTACCACATTTCAAATAATATGATAGAACATACAATCGATAATTTACACCTAAATTTTAACAGCATTTATGTTGATTATTGTCTATTGGCTAATATAGGTGAAATTGGAAGATTTATATCGCCCATTCTTGAAAGCATGGAACACTTTACGGAAGATTACCAAAGTTAAGAGCAAGGTAGATAAAATTATGTCTGATCCATAAGCAAGTGATTCACAAATGATGGATTATTGAAGGAAGATTGGTGTGATCAGATTTTATTAATAAATTTACAAAAATACTTAGTAGAGAGAGCTACTTCATTTTTTCTGTTAGGCGTTGTTGATTACTTTCATTCTATTGAGTTTCGGTTGCGATACATTACGCCGTTGACATATTTCACTTTATTTTTTCTTAGCAATTAGGTGAAATTATTTGATTTACAATTATTATCTTTCGTAATTCTGAATATATATAGAATTGTCAATGGTGACAAGAAACAAGATTGGGAATTATTTATTTTTGTTCTCTTCAAAACATGGACATGGCTATGTTCGATAGATTTATTAGTGAGACTAAGTGATCATTAGATTTTTGTTAAGCCTGATCCAAAAGCTAAGTGATTCACAAATGATGGATTGAAGAAAGATTGGTGTGCCTATTCTTCTCTCATCAGATTTCATTAATAAATTTACATAAATACATAGTACAGTAGTTATTTCTACTTTAAATCATTAGATTACATTTACTCTCAATCTATTCAAGTTTGGTTTCGTTACATTCCGCAGCCCACATATTTTACTTTATTTTTTTCTTAGCAATTAGGGGAAATTATTTAGTTTTCAATTAAGATATCCGATCACCACTTCTGAACTTTCCTTCTGAAGGAGAAATTAAGCTTCCGATCTCGCCGGAAAATGAGGATTTGGCCGAGATATCGACGCGGTGAATCTATTGATTTGGGCGTGGGCGTTTATATTTTCGAAACGGAGTTGTTTTAATGGAATGCGTATTTGTGACACAGTCCATCAAGGCTGCACGTTGTGGTCAATTGGGTGGAAATTATATTGAATATTGTTTGACGTACTATTGTTTTTTAAAATTGGACAAAAAATATGATATGGTACCAAAAAAAAAATCTCAATAAAATCAATACCAATAGATTTATAATTAATTTCAAATATATATTTTTCAAAACATCTCAAAGTGGGAATAAATATTTAATGAGTTAATAGAGTGATGCCGTTTTCATTTCCTACATTCCTAACGTGTTTGCTACAACTTTTTGGCGCACATCCTTCACAGTTTACACGAAATGATGACATTTTTCCTACTTTGTTTAACTATTTTAGTTTTTCGATCGTTTTCCTTCTTGGATGTAATGCTTTGTTTTTTGCATTTCCGCCATTAACATTGGTTTTATATGATGTAGGAGGAGTTTTTGTTGGTGACGATGTCATTGTAATTGTAGAATCGAAAAAATAATGTAGACATTTTGGAATCATTAAGTTATATACTACATCAAATAATTGATTGGAATAAGAGCATCTCCAATGTCGGCTAGCAAACCGGCTAGCCGATTCGCGTCGCTAGCCGATCGGCTAGCCGAACCATTGGAGTAGGCGAGTGGGAAATCGGCCAAATTTTCGGCGTGGGCTAGTCGAAGCGCTGGCTGCCATTGTGGCGTGCCGATCGGTCAGCGTCGTATTTTCGTTTTTTTTTTTTGAAAACCTTTGTAAACGCGATTTTAGTTTCATTTTCATTTGCACCACTTGTTTTAACGAGTTTTTTCTCTCTCTAAATTTCTGTACAAGAGCATCATCGAGCGATGGATCACAACAACGAGTCCGAATCCAGCGACGAGTGGATCTCGAGACTCCCACGGTGGAATGCTGGATGGGGCTAGATGGGCGGGCAGATGGGCCCAGGGTTTAACGTCCCCCTGGAATCACTGATGGGGATGATGGCCGGAGGAGTGCGGGGGGGGATGCCGTGGGGTATCTTGGGTGGCGGACAAAGCCAGACGGCGGGCGGGGGTGGGGAGGTATGCCCCAGATGCAGCAGAAGATGATGCAGCAGCGAGATGATGCAACAGATGATGGGTATGCATCCGGGATGCAGGGAGTCACTTACGGGGGGGGCACGGTCTATCGTGCCTCTCGGATTTTGGGTTTCGTCTCACACGTCGACCCGGTAGAGACGCAGGATTCATCGGCGATGACCTTTTGTCATTGCATGACATGGGGATCGGTCTCGGGGATCCGGACACTCCGGTTCCAGCGGGGCGGGCCGCGGCGAAGAAGAAGAAGACAAAGGGGAAGGCCAAGGCGGTCGGCGAGTCGTCGCAGCCCGCTGTTGACGACACCCCCGGCCGGAGGAAGTGGACGGAGGATGAGTACGCCGGGGGTGGCCAAGGGGTGGTTGGAGGTGTGCGACGATCAGTTGCGAACAACCAGCGTAGTCGTCAACATGTGGGCGAAGATTAGAGGCGTTTGCCTACGAGAAGGCACTTTGCCCGCACGGGAAGGACTTCAGGCGGGGAGGAGGTCCGGAAGGGGTGGGAGCGCATCGGGGCCGCGGTCGGCCGTTTTTCGGCGTTGTACGCCAACGCCCTCTCCGTCAGCTCACTAGTGGGCGGAATGAGGAGGACGCCGGGAGGATAGCCGAGGAGTCGGTTTCCCTTGGCGGGGAAGTATAAGGAGTTTGTTGCTTGAAGGATTCCGAGAAGTTCCGTGCGGGGTGCGACGCTGAGTGGCCGAAGAAGCCGAGACCGAACTATACCGGCAGCAGCGGCGGATCCCACGACCTCCCCGGATGCTGAGGAGTTTTCATCCCCTCCATCAATTGCTCGTCGCCCTCGCCCGGTTGGACAAAAGCGGGCGCAACGGGCTGCGAGGGGAGGATCCCCCATATCGCCCCATGAGGTCCAGTCCTCCGCCCTCCCACCCGCCCCACTCGAGTACACTCTCTATTCGCGTAACAAAATGCGGGAGCAGATGTACAAGGTCTTCCAAGATTGGAGGGCCGCCACTGACCCCACGGAGAAGATGTTTCTTCACTCGATGCTTGAGAGCATGCGGGTTGATTTGGATGTCGCGAGGGCACAGCTAGGGGGTTCCGACGTGGGCTCAGATACCCCGGGTGGCGGCGGCGACGGCGGGGACGACAGCGACGGCGACCGAGTAGAGAGTAGCGGGGCTCGTGTGTGGAAGCCCTTTTTTAAAAAAAAAAATCATGTATTTTTTTTTGTTAAATCTTTGTACTTTTTTTTTAATGAAATGAGTTAATTTTCCCGTATCTGTGTCGTAAATTTAATCCGTAATTTAATCGTAATTTTAATTCCGTAAATGTAGTATTTTTTGAATTATTTTTATTGCGGCTGGCCTATGGCTGACCTAAATCTGATGTGGCAGGTGGATTTTTAGTGCTGCTGGCGTGGCAGAGAGAGAGAATGGCTGGCCTATATATGGCTGACCTATTTGCATTGGAGATGCTCTAATAAGATAACGATTTCAAAAGGCTTTTAGGTTAGACAGTGCCAACATACTTACACAAACATATCTTCTTCGTCTTCTTCAATGCAAAACTCCTCGGTTTCAATGTCCAACAATTTTAATTGTCGACATAAGGTGCCGAGGTTAGTCTTCGTCAATGCAAAACTCCTCGGTTTCAATGTCCAACAATTTTAATTGTCGACATAAGGTGCCTAGGCTAGCTCTATAAAATGAAATCTATTAACTTTGTACTTCATTTTCCATTAATTTTTGTCCTTGTTCGCCGTTTGTTCGGTCCCGTGTTCTTGAAGAAAATCACACCTTGGATGGAGAAAGTACTAATTTTAAACTAATTGCCTACAAAATACATTCAAATTTTAATTACAAAATTTGTAGATATCGATCTTAGGGAATGAGTCATACTGCGACAAAGCATTTGATAAAATTTGTGTATTTTATAATTTTTTGGAAACCCATTTCACTAACTAAGTTGGGTCAGTTATATAAGCAAAATAATACTCCGCAAATGAGAAGTAGAAAAGTAACAAACAATGAGAAATGTAAAGCCCTAAACTCGGTAACAGAATTAGAATTAGTTGAGGATGCGAAATCTGCTCGTAGGAAAGGCTTTAAAAGAGATGATAAGTATCTCTTGTAGTTGGTGAGTTTCCTTAATTTTTTGCATACACATTGCTATATTCTTAATTACCTTTTTGTGCTTGTCAGATTTTTGATCTACTATATGAATGGCAGAGGAGGTTTATAATGGCAAAATAGTGCAAACGGTAAGTTACGTATGGTCGGTACAAAATTACAAGGAGCAACGGCATGTTGGGTACGGTGTTGCCCTCGAAAGCCCGGCATTCGAGGGGCCGGATGGTCACTCATTCAAGATCAAATTCTACCCATCTGGAGCTACACAAGAGGACTACATTGACTATTTTGCGGCATTCGCCATTGAATCTACGCAAACAGCAGAGCTCCTTGTTAGTTTCCGGATAGTAAATCCATATCCATTTTCACCCAACGTCAAGACTTCCTCATTTCATAAAAGAGGCTTTTATAGGCGTGTACTTACTGTCCAAGCTGGACATACGTCTCCCTGCCTACATGTGTTTACCCCATATCTGAAGGCTTGCATTGGGATGCGATATTCCCTCAAGATTAAGGCAACAATTGGGGTTTTTACCAATACCGACGACCCACTAGTTGACCGTTGCCTGTTTTTTCAAGTAGGTTATATGCGATTCTTCGCAGAGCAGTCTATAGTACAAAAAAGATGTCCCGCTCTTCTACTAAATGCCGATTCCGATGCCGACATTGTTATTTCGGATGTTGAACCAGATTTATTTGACGTATACTCTCTAATCTCGTAATCTCACTTGTATATACTCCTATATATTAGTTTTGCTATTTACTAAACTTTGTCAATGTTCAGGCTCTGTTGTGGTTTATATATAACAAGAAGGTTCATTCTCGTGACCTACAAGATATCCAAAAATCCAACTGGCGTGATCCCAATTCGTTTCGCATGCAGATAAGGACACTATCTATACGCTACCAATTGCCCGGTTTCGCTGACAATGCAGAGGTAATAATTTTACACTCCCTCCGTTCCCTCATAGTTGAGGCGGAACTTTTCGGCACGGAGTTTAAGAAATGAATATTGAATGTGTTAAATAAATAGATAAAAAAGTAAGAAAGAGAAAAAAGGTAGAGAGAATAAAGTAAAAAGTGAATAAAGTAGATAAAATAAAGTAAGAGTTTACTTTAATAATTTTGTCATGATTTGTCCAAAAGTGCCCATATATGATAGGAGGGGCATTTTCAAATAATAGGATAGTAGAAAAAATCAGTAACTCACATTTTAATTTTAGTTACGTTGATTATTATGTATTGGCTAATATAGGTGTATTTAGAAGATTTATATCGCCCATTTTTGAAAGCATGGAGCACTGTACGGCGGATTACCAGTAAGGTAGCTAAAGTTAAGCCTGATCCAAAAGCTAAGTGATTCACAAATGATGGATTGAAGGAAGATTGGTGTGCCTATTCCTCTCTCATCAGATTTCATTAATAAATTTACATAAACACTTAGTAGTTATTTCTACTTTAAGTCATTAGCAAGTTCTGCTAAGCGTTGATTACTTTCATTCTATTGAGTTTTGGTTTCGTTACATACCGGCGCCGACATATTTAATTTTACTTTATTTTTTAGCAATTAGGTGAAATTATTAAATTTTCAATTATTATCTTCATAGTATTAAGATATAGTTGTCAATGACGATAAGAAAAAAGATTGGAAACTGTTTATTTTTGTTCTCTTTAAAAATTTGGAAATGGCTCTATATATTTGATAGATTTATTAGCGAGAGCTTCAAATGCAAATATGCAATGCGATCATCAAGAGTACACCTTTTGTTTCAAATGACCTCAGCGCTCTGCATGTTCTTAAAACCTTGTAAGTGTTAATAATAACAATAATACTCATATTTATTGCTGAAGGGAAAAATATCACAATGAACTCGAAAGTTCATTCAATAATTTCCACGTTTGACTATTAATTCGTACTATTAAACATTCCATATATAAGGAAAATTGAGCAAAAGAAAATTTAAAATGATGTACTTAGTAGTTAATAAAGATTATCAATAACTAGATTGATAAGCATGTGCAAGTGTGGCGGATGAAAAAAAAAATATTTGTATGGTTCTTTTAGTTAATGCTCCTTCCCTTCATCCATGATTTAAAGATGTACTTTGATTTGGTGAAGGTTTTGATATATTTAAAGGGAAGAGGATGAAAAAAAGTTAGAATGCAAGTTCCACTTTTACATACTATGTATTTATTTTATAATAGAATATGAGTGTAATGGATTAGTAGAAATTGAAGTCTAATTACCAAAAATGAAAAAAAAAATATAGACATTATATTGTGGATAGACCCCCTAGACTGAAATACTAACAAATATGGATAATATTTCATGGACAAAATGAGTACACTATATGTGAAAAAATAATATACTCCTTATCATACAAAAAAGTCACAATTACAATGTTAAAATACATAGATCCTCCTACTTATACCATTTATGATAAAAAAAAATGAAATAAAACTTTCATTTTGTGGGACGAACTAAAATGGTAAAATATAGTAACTCTTAGAGCATCCACAATAAGGGATGTCAGCACAGACTAGCCATAGGCTAGCGAGAAGGGAGTGGCAGACGTCCGCTATTGCGTTAGGTTAAAGTGACGGACTTTAGGAAGACGAACGAGCTCTCATCCGCCGACAATAGGCGTTAGCCGATTGCTGCCGTCTATTGCGCGGCGAGTGATAGACTAACCAATATATTTTTTAAATTTTTTTTATTTATACTCTATATTTACAACTCATTGCACTTCATTTTTTTTAATATTTGACAAAAACCAACAATTAAAATGAATTAATCGTATTTGTCAATTTATTTGCTAGGCTAGTGTGCTGGCTAGCCTATTGCTATGTTGTGGGAAATCCTTGATGACCAGCATGTGGAATTACTTGATGGTGTGGCAGAAACGTTTTTGGTTAGCCTAGTGCTAGCCTATGATTAGTCCGAATTTATTGTAAATACTCTTATTATGGGACAAAGAGAGTATTATATAGAACTTTTGAGCGCCTTATCCAAAAAAAAAACCATTTCATATTATAGGTATGTTTATTTCCATGAAGTGACGACAATAAAATACTATTTGTTCTCGGCTATTAAAAAACTGATGAGTTTGTTTATTATTAATAGTTCGAAAATATCATTGTTAATATTCACAATTAGATTTTCATTATTCACTTAGCTTCCATTTTAATTTTATAAATAAGTCTTAATAGTTGAAAAAAAAAATCTCAATAAAATTTGATAGGCTAATAAAAAAAATTAAAGTTTATTAGTTTTTTTAACTACTTTTCATAGTAATATATACTTTCTCAATTGCTAAGAGAAATAAAAATATTTAATAAACCGTTATCCACTTATTAAGGAAATAAGGTTTAATTTTAGGTAAAATCGTTTCTACGCTATAACAAAAAAATTAATGTGACAGTATCAATTTAAAATTATAGAAATATGTTGTACCTGACAGCTTATAAAGTTGTACTGCTACTTTTTACTCCAGCCATGTCTTATTTCTCGATAGAATTAAATTTCAGCCCCTCCACATCGTCATTAATTTTTGTACAATTTAGTCTCAACAACGTTAGATTGGCGAGGGCTGAAGGTAGTTTTCCAGAATTTAAAAAAAAAAAATTAGAAGTAGAAAATACAAAAAAAAAAAAAAAAACTTCTTGGGAAGTGCTTAATGGATTACGAGCTACACTTACAAGAAATAAAAAATTCACGGTTTTTGATTTATTTAATTTTTTTCTTGTTCATAAATTTTTTACAAACATAAATCACAATCACAAAATTTTACCTTCCAGAAAATTAACTTGGTGGATGAATACAAAGAGAGTGCATAACGATTTACTCCATAATCCTAGCTAAAAGGATTAGAAGGTAGGGACACAACGCTTATTGATTGTGTTCGTTGTTGGATGCAATGCTTTATTTTTTGTATTTTAATTCGCCATTCACATTGGTTCTAGTATAAAATAGGAGTACTTTCTTGGTGACCAAAATCGTCGTAATTGTAGAATCGAAAAAACTCATGTAGACGTTTCGGAATCATTAAGTAATTTTATTTGCCGGCTGTACCATTACGTATTAGCTTAAAGTGTATTCGTATGACGTATCTATCTAGTTCTAGTATCTATAAATCAAATCCAGTTTAAAAAATAAATTTTTTCCCACATTTTTTCTGAACTAAATCGAATATATTGTAAAATATAAATAAACAGGAAAACGATCAATCAGTCCGATCCACTTAAAAACTAAAACTATTTTCCATATTATGATCTAAATCTTCGAAAATAGAATAAATTGTAAAAAAATAATACTAAAAAACGATATAAATAAAAAAAGAAAGAAGAAATCCAAGGGACAATGTCAATGAGAAATGTAATGCACTAAACTCGGAAACAGAATTCCAATCAGTTGAGGATGCGAAATCGCTTTAAAAAAGAATAAGCTACATTGTGAGTGGTGAGTTTCCTTAACCTTTTTGTGCTTCTCAGATTTTGATCTACTGCATCAATGGTAGAGGAGGGAAATAAGGAGGTGTATAATGGAAAAATACTGGAAAAAGTAAGTTACGTATGGACAGTGCAAAACTACAAGGAGCAACGGAATGTTGCGCACGGGGTTGCCCTCGAAAGCCCGACATTCGATGGCCCGAATGGTCATTCATTCAAGATCAAATTCTACCCGAATGGAGCTACACAACATGCCTACATCCACTATTCTTCATCATTTGCCATTGAAACTACACATACAGCTGAGCTGCTCCTTAGTTTCCACACTATAAATCCATATCCATTTCTATTTCTATCACCCGCAGCCAAGACTTCCTCATTCCAAAAAAGAGGCCTATACAGGCGTGTGTTTACCGTCGAAGGTGGACATACATCTCCTGCTATTAATTGGCTTAGCCGCAAAATGGATTCTCACATTGGAATAGGATATTCCCTAACGATTAAGGCAACCATTGGGGTTTTTATCAACGCCAACCACTCCCCAATTGATCCTTTCCTGTTTTTTCAAGTAGGGGATAAACGATTCTTCGCAGAGCGGTCTATAATAGAGAAACGATGCCCCCTTCTGTTACCAAAACCTTCCTCATCCAACCCTGACGCGGACATTGTTATTTCGGATGTTGAACCAGATTTGTTTGACGTATACTTTCTAATCTTTGTTGTACTATTATTTTTAGGGCTAGGGAAAAATATCGAAAAAATGATATATCGCTCGTATCGTATTGAAAAATATCGAAAAATTATCGAATTTTTGGTATATCGTAATTTTCGATACGATATGGTATCATATCGTAAGTTTCCGATACGATAACGATATGAATTTCTTTATATCGCAATATATCGTTTTATATCGAATATATCGAAACATATTGAAATTTAAAATTATAAATATATATATAAATCCATTTAATTCATTCATATATTTAGAAAATATATATATGAAACCCTAATAAGAATACTATTTATTTTATTGTGTAGAAGTTTTATTAACTTTTGTGCTATTTTTCAGTTTTGAAATTATATTTTTTGATATATAGGTATTCGATACAATAACTATATTTCGATATATCGTATCGATCTTACGATATATTGAAATATCGATACGATAACGATATTGATATTATCCATATCGAAAGTTCGATATATCAAAACTTTCGATACGATAACGATATGAAATTCTTTCATATCGATATTTTCGATACGAAACTCGATATAACATTTTCGATACGATATATCGTATCGACCCACCCCTAATTATTTTTATTATTCACTAACAAAGCTAAACTTTGTTATTGTGCAGGCTCTGTTATGGTTTATATATAACAAGAAGCTTCATTCTCGTGAGCATGAACGTATCACGAAAACCAAATGGCGTGATCCCAATTCATATGGTATGAGGATCAGAAGAGTAGCTATACGTTACGAATTGATGGGTTTCACTGGCGATTCAGGGGTAATAATTTCATGTATATATAGCTTATTCTTAGGTGTACTATCCATTTTGTCAACAGGTGGAAAAAATACTGAATTGTCTGTCCCAAAAAAATAGACTAATTTTATCATTTTGGGCCGTCCCTAATATTAGACTAAGTTTCAATATAGAAAGTTTACGACAAATAATAATCCTACACATCATATATAATAGTATGAACTTCACAATCCACTAACACTCATTCCACTACTTTTTCTCTCTCTCTCTTTCTCTTATTTTTTTTTCATCTCTCTTACTTTACCAATTATACATTAAAATACTAGCCATTTATAAGTTTATCTATTTTTTGGTGACGGAGGGAGTAAGACATAATGAAATATGGTATAGTGTTTATCGAATTTGGGAATGGTATCAATATTGAAAATTCTTATTTCATAAAAATTTCGTATTTATTCATATTGGCATTTCCGGCATGGTACATGTTTCTTAAATATACACTTTAATTTTAAAAGCATTACGTTAATTATTGTGCATTGGCTAATGTAGGTGGACATGGAAGATTTATGTCGCCCATTTTTGAAAGCATGGAACATTGTACAACGAATTACCAAAGTTAAGAGCAAGGTAGCTAAAGTTATGCCTAATCCATAAGCTAAGTGATTCACAAATGATGGATTAAGGAAGATTGGTGTGCCTATTCTTCTCTCATCAGATTTCATTAGCAAGTTCTGTTATTTTTTTATGTTCGTCGATTATTTTCATTCTACTTAGTATTGGTTTCGATTCATTCCGCCGCCGATATATTTTACTTTTATTTAATATACAATTATTATCTTTCATATTCTCAATAAATATAAAATTGTCAATGATAAGAAATTTTTTTGGAAACTAGTACTATCTGTCCCTACAAATTTGACACTTATTTATATTTTTGTCAGTCCCTAAAATTTTTTCACCTTTCACTTTTACCATTTTTGGTAGTAGACCCCGCATTCTATCAACTCATTATCACTCACATTATATAAAACTATATAAAAGTATGACCTACATTCGACTAACTTTTGCAATCCACTTTCTATTAGATTTATTAAGATTCGTGGCGGGTCAAATGGTGATAAATTATAAGGGACAGATGAAGTATTTATTTTTATTCTCCTCAAAAACTAGGAAATCGCTATATATGATAGATTTATTAGCGAGAGCATCAAATTGTACTCATTCTTGTCTAATGAAAACATTATTCATAATATTTTTTTTTGAGGAAGAATGAAAAAAGCATCAAGCTCCTACTAGTTTCCAATTAGATGGTGTACTCCATCTGTCCGTAAATAGGTGTCTCATTTTTTTTTTTTTAGTCTGTTCGCGAACAGGAGTTCTGGTTCATTAAGACTATAAATGGTAATATAATCTCACGTTCTACTAACTTATTCCACTCTCATTTAATTTAAAATTAATATATTTAAGTGAGACTCATACTTTCCTTAACATTTCGCATTTGCACAATTAACCCTGCAACTACTACTTCTCCCCCTCTTCTTCCCCCACCGTCTCCAACCCTCCTTGACCGCCGCCATCTCACCCCT
Organism: Salvia hispanica; assembly: GCF_023119035.1. Classification (NCBI taxonomy): domain Eukaryota; kingdom Viridiplantae; phylum Streptophyta; class Magnoliopsida; order Lamiales; family Lamiaceae; genus Salvia; species Salvia hispanica. The sequence continues at coordinate 5,152,601 of NC_062965.1, forward strand.
CAGCACTGCCAGTGCCGCGTCCATTTACGCTTCTCGTGAGCATACGTTCGCATGAGTGTCCCTCTTTATTCATTTACTCCCTTAGTCCACAAAATGCGTGTTCTTTTTTAGGGGACGGAGGGAGTATAAAACACCAACTATTTTAAATTAATTATTCAGAAAATGTAGAACACATAATTTGATAATACTTGGTCCAGCATTAATTCAGGAATTAATTACTTCTTCCATCCATTACATATTTAATAAATCAGCCCCCAACATTAAACTACTCCAGAAATCACTAATAAACTGGCCCAAGATTTAATAAATAATAATTCCCCAGCCCACTTCTTACATCCCCAGCCGACCCAAGAAGTAAAAATTATTGCAGTCCAACGTAGAGAGAGATCGGTCCTTCTTCCCTTACTCCCTCCGCCTCCGACCGCCCCGTCGTTGTTCGTGATAGTTGATATCCCGGTGTACATCTCCGCTCACCCTCGTGACTCGTGAACCTCAATCCTCTCTTTGTCTCTCTCTTCAAGAAGACAATACACATTATTAATGTGAGCCAACTATTAGCTATGATACGATCAAATGCTCCTACAACGATTAAAATAAACTACTTCATCCATCTAAGAACTAAGATAGTGACAATTCTTTTGGGCACGAACAAGAATTAAGAAATTGATGCGTTAAAGTTTAAAATAGAAAGAGTAAAGTAATAGAAGAAATAAAGTAAGAAAAAAGAAAATAGAGTAGAGTACGAAGATAAAGTTTTTACTAACAATGAAATATCTTAACTACCTTGGGACAACCTAAAAAGAAATACTACGACTCAATTGACTTGGGACGGTGAAAGTGCTTAGAGTTTGCTTACTTTACTTGTGATGTTGCTTACTTTACTTGTAGTGTTATAATGGTGTTATTCAAATTACTAAATTTGTTACTCTCTCCGTTTCGCCATAGTTGAAGCGAAACTTTTCGGCACAGAGTTTTAGAAAGAAATATTGGATGTGTTAAATAAATAGATAAAAAAGTAAAAGAGAGAAAAATGTAGAGAGAATAAAGTAAGAAAGAGAAAAATGTTACCATATAGAATGACTCAACTATAAAGAAACTTCCCGAAATAGAAAAATGACTCAACTATAAAGAAACGGAGGGAGTATTTCTTTTTCATCGTCACTAAAAAATATATACCATTCCTTCATTAATTATCTTATGAAACATGATTTATATCGCATGTCCTCCTTAAGATTATTCACTTATTCATAATTAACATTTACATTCGAATCAGTAAAACATAAAAAGAAAAACATGGTTCAGTGGATAATACACTATTCTTAATTGTCAAAGAATAATAATGACGTCATATGACTAAACGTTCGTCGTTCACTCCCAGAAAACTTAAAATAACAGCGTAGGAGAAACTTGGCAACATTGGCAACATAGAATATGATTATTACTATCATTTTAGTTATATTTCATTTTTACATATGAAATTTTTAAATTTTTTTGTGATGTTTGTGTCAAGATGTAGAATACATGAGGGAATCAACTTAATGATCATCAATTAATTAATTGATTAATAGTAGTACTAAAAAGTTATGCATATAGTCATTTTCATTTTTTTACAATTTTAAAAATTATCTTATAGTATTAAAATAAATGAATGTGGATGACTCTAATGATTTTAATTTTTTACAATATCGAACTAAATTTCATTTTATGATATTTTAAATCAAGATGTAGAGTACATCAAAAAATTGACTTAATGAGCATCAATTAGTTAGGTGACAGTATTAAGTAAATAAGTACTACTACGCGTCTAGTCAATTTTATAATTTACAATTTTAACAATTATCTAATAATACAATAGTTGAATGTGAATGATTATTATAATTTGAATTTCTTTACTATTACATATAAAATTATAAGTTTATTTCATGATTTTTTAATCAAGACGTAGAATACACAAGAATATCGATCATCAATTGATTGGGTAGTACTAAAAAATTAAGTACCCCTATAGTAATTGTTTATGTAATTAATCATTTTAAGAATAATTACTATCATTTTAATTAGTTTACTACACAATATTTGAAAAATGTCTATATATTATACTCTCGTTCACATTGAAATGTAGTAGCGTAGATGGTTGTTCCATGAGCCTTGAGGTCCCAATTTCTAACCTCCAATGCATCACCTCATGTTGTTGTTTTCCATTTTACTCCAATATTCTTCAATTCTTGATGTTTAACTTTTGGATCAAATTTGTGCTTCATCTCGACTCACTAATAGAGCTGCCTTTTTCATAGTATTAGTAAATTCTGAACTTGAAATTTGCTTCAAGTACTCGGAGGTAATGATTTATAACAAACAGCTGCTTGTCTTATATTTTCTTTTAATGTTTATTATTATATAAAATGACTTTGTTACAGATATGATTACTTATATTTGTTTCAATTAAGCAAATCTGATTAGTTTTGAATACTTGTAAGTTGTAACCTTAATCTCGCTTGTGCACCTGAGTGACGGGTGGTTGGTGATGATTTATGGATGAATCTGACTCCAGTTGAAACGCAACATATATTTTTAATAAGGAAAATTGACATTATACTTCTCTTCCATTACACAATGTGAGAGTGTTGATGGATCAGCTGCATACATGAAGAAGAGGAACAACAAAGGATCATTTTACATGATGAGCTTCAGGGACCATCGGATCAATCTCTGATCCAAGAGATGTTTTAATCTCAGCCGTTGATTGCACATGACCGTTGGGATTGAATTTGTATAAATAGTTTGTTAAAGCTTTCAGTTGAAAGAGTTAGATAGATTGTCGTAGCTCGATTCTCTCTCGATTGATTGAATAAGAATTTCTCTTCAATTCCCAATTTCTCTTTCCCCCCCCTCCCCCCCCCCCACACACACACACAATCTCCTTTTGTAACAATTGGCGCCATTCGGTGGGAATATCTATTTGGGGATAAATCTTTTCTGGAGGAGACGGATCTGCGATAGCGATGGCATCAAGATTTGAAGCGGCGAAATTTATAGGCAAGAACGATCTCTCGTGCCAACACTCAATCCCCTCATCCCTCAATCTCGAACCTAAAATCTTTGGGTGCATTGTTTTTGCTCACATACCCAAACATGATCTAGATAAATTCTCACCATGTGCAGTCAAATGTGTCTTCTTGGTTTATAGGAAAAATCAGAGATGTTATGACCCGTCAACAGATCGTATGTATGTTACTATGAACTGTGACTTTGTTGAAAGTGAATACTTTTATAGCCAATCTTGTGGTAAGGGGGAGAATGAGACAGGAAACCTAAATAGTGATGCACAAAATTGGCTACCTTTGTGGAGAAAAACCATTCAAGGAGAGAATATCTAGATGGAAATCAACCAAACTAACCTACCAGAGCCAAATCTTGTCATAGTAAACAGTATCAACCAAACTAACCTACCAGAACCAAATCCTATCACGGAAATCAGTATCAACCAAACTAACCTACCAGAGCCAAATCGTGTCAACAATATCGATCCAACTGAGGAAGTTAGCAGTAACACAAGGCATCCGAATTCCCAAGAATAGAGCATGCCACTTCAGGACACTACCCAGCTATATGACCGGTCCTTGAATCTTGAGGTAAATACTTTTGATCCCAATGTTGGTACACCACTTCCCAAAACCACTGACAGTGATAGAAAACCAGAAGTGATGACCCACCATCAGAATAAGAGACATGGCACGACAGATTTCCCCACAGAAGTACAAGGGGCATTCTTCCTCGAAGATACTCACCAGACTGGAAAGGACGGAAATCGAGATACTCTGTAGCAAATCTTACTCAAGGCCATCTCACTGAAATGACTAGAGCATTCGAAGCTGCAATTTGAAGAGGACATTCTGCAATCATTTGAGGAGGCAATGAAGCACAAGGACTGGAGAGAATCCATGAAGAAAGAGATTGATGCCTTGATAAAAAATGAAACATAGGAAAAGTGTACTTTACCTTCGGGAAAGAAATCAGTCGGATATCGTTGGATCTTCACCATAAAAAGACGTGCAGATGATTTAATCGAGAGATACAAGACAACATTGGTTGCTAAGGGATATACTCAAGTGTATGGAGTAGACTATGAAGAGACTTTCTCCCCGGTGGCCAAACTTAATACTGTAAGAACTCTTTTATTTGTTGTTACGTGTAAAGAATGGTCATTATACCAGTTCGATGTTACAAATGCCTTCCTCCATGGAGAACTAGAGAAGGATAAGGAAGTACACATGGAAGTTCCTCCAAGGTTTTATGAAGAGTTCAGTAAAGGGAAAGTGTGCATACTAAGAAAAATCCATTATGAGTTAAAGCAGTCTCCCAGAGTGTGGTTTGGAAGATTTTGCCAGGCAATGTTCAAACATGGGATTGAACAGAGTCATTCAGATCACACACTATTCCTAAAGAAGAGGAATGAGAAGATGACATGTCTAATCATTTATGTTGACGACATGATTATAACAGGAGATGATGCCGGAGAAATCCATAGTTTGAAGAAAAATATGTTAATGAAGGACTTGGGAGCTTTAAAGTACTTTTTTGGAATTGAAGTGTTAAGATCAACATGCTAAACCTATCCACAGGTTGAAAATTGTGGATGGAGCTAAACCTAAAAACCGTGAAAGGTATCAACGGTTAGAGGAAAACTTATCTATCTTTATCATACTCGGGCCGACTTCACATATACAGTTAGCGTCGTTATCCAGCTCATGCATCAACCTAGGGAAGACCATATGAATGTTGTCATGAGAATTGTGAGGTATTTGAAGGGAACGACTAGCTATGGGGTTTTCTTAAAAAAAAACAGAAGATCTGGAAATCGATGGATACATCGATGCTGATTGGGCAAGCAATCCAGTCGATAGAAAATCCACTAGAGGGTATTTTACCTTTGTTGGAGGTAACTTAGTTACTTAAAAGAGCAAGAAGCATAAATTCGTTGCTCTATCAAGTGCTGAAGTTAAATTTCGAGGGATTAGAAGTGGCCTTATGGAGATACTTTGGCTTAGAAGATTGTTAACAGAAATTGGCTTTCCACCTATTCGGAAAAGTCAACTATTTTGTGACAACAAAGCTGCAATCAGCATTTCAGATAATCCCGTTCAACATGACAGAACGAAACATGTCAAAGTCGATCGACACTTGATCAAAGAAAAACTTCAAAACGGCATCATCGAGTTTCCATTTGTCCGATTTGAGGAACAACTTCCAGACATACTGACCAAGGCGTTGTATCCAAATATCTTCAAAGAGTTTTTGGGCAAATTGAGTATCGGCAATACTGTTGCTCAACTTGAGGGGCAGTTTCGGAAAAATGAAGCATAAATTGGCCACCCACTTTGAATGGAGTAGAGTTCCAAAAACATTTATTTGTGTAGAGTTCCTAGTATAGTTTGTTTCCAATACACATTTATTGGGGCACTTCAAGGGACTCTAATAGGGGTGGTTCGGTACGGTATACCTACTGTGACTGTCATACCGTATACCGTACCAAAAGTTCTGGTATGACAAAACAACATACCGATATCGTACTGAATTTTTTGGTATACCGGAGTTTGGTATACCGGAAATTCGGTAAGGTAGTTTTTTATACCGTTACCATACCATGTTTTCGGTATACCGTACTTTTGCAGTATACTGAAATGCAATACGACATACCGTTATACCTTTTATATAGGAAAAAAAATCTATTATATCCAAAATATTCAAAAAAAACAATTATATTGATCAACTACTTCAAAAAGTCTAAAACAATTAAACTTCACCACAATCAAATTTTGTTCAAACAGTCATTCTTTTTAAATTTTAGTATAAATATAACATAAATATATATATGGGGAACGTTAAGGTCCAACTACCTCCTTAGTGTTAAGAATCAAACATATCACAACCCTTGGATCATTGGATTGGATGATTGTGATGAGCTACATATTATACTAAAATGCTATTATTAATCAAGTTACATTATTACACTAAAATAGTACATTATTTTACTAAAATAATACATTATTAGTTAAGTTACATTATTAGACTAGTAATCTACTTTATTAGATGACACATGACATTAAATTTACCGTTAGATCACAAGAGCCAATAGATAACAAGTGTTTTACATGTTGAAAATGAATACATCACCCCTATAAATATATGTTTATATATGTAATAATCAATCGGTATACCGAAGCGTCGGTATATATCGACGATTCGGTATGTTGGTATATACCGACATACCGAATCTTTGGTATACCACGGTATAGGAAATCTAATACGGTTACCGTACCGAATCTTTCGGCACAGTATCATACCATACCGAAAACAACGATATACCGAAAAATCGGTATTTTTGGTATTTTTTCTATACGGTAACCCGGTATTTCGGTATAATTGCCCACCCCTATACTCTAATCTTCCTATAAATACTAGGAAGATAAGCTTTTGTAAACACACAATTGGAATGCATCATATATTATCTATTCTCTACTTCAATATGCATATTCAATCTTCCTACACCTCTCTCGATTACCATCTTTAAGAGTGGTGATTGGAGGTGTGGTGGTAGGAAGGGAGATGCTCAGAGGCACGGTGGGTGATTGGAGGTGTGGTGGTAGGAAGGGAGATGCTCAGAGGCACGGTGGTGATTGGAGGTGTGGTGATAGGAAGTGTGGCTCTTGGAAACATGTTGATTGGACGTGAGGTCATCCGAAGCGTGTTGCTTGGAACTGTGAAGTGTGGTGGTCGGAAATGGGGGGGGGGGGAAGTGGGTTAGTCGACTGTGCGGTAATCTGAAGCGTTTTGGTTGGAATTGGGTTGCTCGGGTGTGTGGTAAATGGAAGAATTGGAGGGAGTTAGGGTTGATAGTCCTAGCAGTGGCGGGTGGTGGTAGAGAAACTGTTGCCGGGGGTGGTGAAGTAGGCTACGAAGATAACGACATTGGATTGAAGGTAAAGAAAAAATTTAGTAACTTTCAGTTATGGCATGCATACTCGACTCGTAGTGTGTTACTGTTTTGATAGAAGAGATGAGAGAGAGAGAGAGTAAATGTGGTCCACGCTGCTCTTTTTTTATTATTATTTATTTAAAAATTACTCTTATTCACCGGTGCATAGGTTAAATAAACCCTCCTATCAAACCGGAGTTTCTACATTTTCTTATCCAATTCCATTCCTCACCCCCGCCACAATCTTCGTCGCTCTTAAGTTCAATCCTCAAAAAATCACCTCTCCTTTATCGTAGCCACCGGTCGGAGGAGTATTTTCCCTAATTCTTTATATTTTCCATTCGCTAAATTTTTTTATTGCTATAGGTATTGATGTTACGACCACAACATTCATTTTGTATTGATTCGTGTTGTGGTTACTGCTTAGTTGTAGCTTACGATTTAGTTTTTTGTTTTCATGATTACAAGGTTACATAGTTTAACAAATGTGTCTTATCTTCCAATTTGCTTGTGTTGGTTCTGTGTCCAAGCAAATGACAAGCTGCTAGACTGATCAAGTGAGATCGGTGGAGCTAGGATGAATTGATGCGTTACTAGAGCCATGCGTGTCAACACTCAAGCGAAATGCGCGTGTTTGAGCAAATGAGGAGCTAAGAAGGAACTAACCGTTAGTGCGTTATAACAATTTTTTTCTTTTTCTTCACACACACATTGTATATAATGAACACACACTTTGCAGAGAGAGTTAGCTATCATTCTTGTGAGGATCCATTGTTGAAGAAATCTCATCTTAAAAGTAGTTTGAGAGTTCAACATAGAGAGATACACTTTGTAAAAGCAAGATCAATATACACCATTTCTTCTTCCTCCGTGGACGTAGGTGTTCTATCACCGAACCACGTAACTTGCGCGTCGATCATCTTTCTTGTTTCAAGTTCTTATCTTGTTGTGCACTTTTGTCACTGAATACCAACAAGTGGCGCTGTCCGTGGGAAATTCTTGTTCGCTTAATGGGGGATTGATTGAGCGTTTGATTGTTAAGCGATTGAAGTGTTCTTTTGGTTTTGAGCTAGTTTTTCCGATCACAGTACACCAACTGTTTGAAGAATGTCCACAACAAAGTTTGAGGTGGAGAAATTCACCAGCCGAAATGACTTCGGGTTGTGGAGGCTCAAGATGAAGACGATCTTGATGCAACAAGGCCTATGGGAAATCTTGAAAGACGATGGTAGTGATGAGAAGAAACCTGATGGATGATAAGGAGAAAGCGAGGACACAAGATATGCCAAACAAGGAATATAACATATTTGGATTTTGAATCTTAATGACAAAGTGCTTAGGGATGTTGCTAAGGAAGATACGGCCGCTTGAGTGTGGTCGAAGTTGGAGTCATTGTATATGACTAAATCTCTTGCAAACCGTTTGCATTTGAATAAGAAATTTCTCACATTCAAGAAGCATATTGGAACAGCCAGAGGAGTTTGGGAAGTGCATCGATGATTTAGAGAACATTGATGAGAAGATTAAGGATGAAGACAAAGCCCTCACGTTGGAATAGGATATTCCATAAAGATTAAGGCAACAATTGGGGTTTTTATCAATACCAACCACTCGCCAATTGATTGTTTCCTGTTTTTTCAAGTAGAGAATAAACGATTCTTTGCATAGCAGTCTATACTAGAAAAACGATGCCCCCCTCTTTTACCAAAACTTCCTCATCCAACCCTGACACAGACATTGTTATTTCGGATTTTGAACCAGATTTTTTTGATGTATACTTTCTAATCTCTGTTGTATTATTTTTATGTCATTCACTATCAAAGCTAAACTTTGTTATTGTGCAGGCTTTGTTATGGTTTATATATAACAAGAAGAGCTTCATTCTCGTGAGTGAGAACGTAGCATAAAATGCAAATGGCGTGATCCCAATTCATACCGTGTGAGGATCAGAAGAGTAGTTATACGTTACGAATTGATGGGTTTCACTGGCGATTTAGGGTTTAGGGTTTAGGGTTTAGGGTTTCACTGGCGATTCAGGGGTAATAATTTCATGTATATATAACTTGTTCTTAGGTGTATTATTCATTTTGTCAACAAGTGGAAAAATACTAAATTGTGGATTTCCCGTATCAAAACAATATATACTCCAACTTCGGTGTATGATGCTCCCTTCGTCCCAAAAAAATAGACTAGTTTTATCATTTTGGTCGGCCCTAATATTAGACTAAGTTTAAATATGGAAAGTTTGCAACAAATAATAATCATACACATCATTTATAATATGAGCTCAACGTTCCACTAACACTTATCCTACTAGTTTTTTCCTCTCCCTATTACTTTTTTCATCTCTCTCTCTTACTTTACCAATTGCGTGTTAGAAATTTGGGCTTCCACATGACTAATTTAATTTGTATGGCTATCTTTCAGTTGCCCAATTAAAGTGATCCATTAAAGATTAAAGTTTGGGCTAAAGCGTATTTAATTGTTATGGAAATAAGTGTAGATACCATAAAGTGATTTTCTATTTGATGAGGGACCAAATAGAAAATAAAGGGGTTTATATTTAATATAAATATAAGCTAGGGTTATGGTCCCCAGACGTCAGAAGAATGTTCAATATCTCTGTATTCTCTCGGCAGACTATTGTGAAGGACGTCTCTGATCGTTTGGAAGATCCATAGCCGCTGCAAAGCAATTCCACCTTTCAATTCGTTAAGGATCAAGGTAAGCTTCCGCTTTATAGTTTATGCTCCTTCTCCGTCGTTCTCGGTTAATCATCATAGAGAGCTTTAAGTAATTGTTCACTCAATTATTCCAACAAGTGGTATTAGAGCCACTCTATTGATGATTCTCTGAGAATTGTCAAAGGAGAATTAAAGTTATATGTTTTAGTTTCTCGTTTGGAATTCAAGAAATTAAGGTTCTTGATATTAGGGTTTCTGGTAGAATTCTCATATCTCTCAAAATCGGCGTCGAGAGATTTCTAAAGTTTCCATAAATCTGTGTTACAAAATTGAATCCATGTTTCGGTTTTTATGTGATTGATTGGTTGATGATGTAAAGTAAAATCACCTTGGCTTGATAAGGAAATTCTGTGTGATAGTATATGATTTCACACGCATATAGAAAATTTTTATACATGGAGAATTCACGTATAAAAATAAGTACCGCCGCTGCATTAGGTTTTGGGTATGGATCAGTGAATAATACCATACCTAATTTAATTTGGGTTGATTGATTAAGGATTGAAATGTTGTCTATATTCTCGTATTGTTTTTGAGAATTGATTATTACATGTGTTGACTTTGGTTGTTGAAGTTGATATTATATACCTCTGCGGTACCGTTTATCATTTTGTGGAATTATCATGCACGTTTTTCAGCATTATTTGGATGATTAATTGGGCATAAAACGATTGTTTCGTGTTCATGGTAATGAATTCATTGTGATTGGAAATTGAATTTTGTATGTGGGAATACATTGATTATGATGAATTGTTTACGTTATGTGAATCCATAAAGTTTAGGATATGTAATTTGTGGATTCGTTTGATTGTTTTGACGTTGCTTTTAGTTAATTATGTTTGTCAGTTTTGATCCTGGGAACATCAAAATTAGGGTTTTGTCGATTTTGGTCTAAAATCGAATTTGGAGAAATTATATAGAATCCTGTCACCAGTCAGCAATTCGCTAGGGGAGTTATTAAACCGGCCGTCAAAATTTAGCGACTCACTAAGTTTGCAAGGTATGCGAACCTAGTGACTCGTTGGCTAGTCACTTAATCCAGAAAATTATAAACAACTCCCTTCCGAGCGTTTGTATTCGGTTTTGAAGTTTTTAAATTCAAAATTTTTTGGGTGCACCTCATGTTCCTTATTTTCTACTAATGAGTGTGTATTTTAATGCGGATATTAGTCGGCCAAAAGGAAGATTAATATTTGATACGAAATACACATATACTTATGGTAATAAATACGTGACAATTATTCAGTTTTCTTGTGAGTGGTGTGATGTCAAAAGGTGGATGCTACTTAACAGGATCTTATTGTCTAGTATTTAACCACTGTAAGGAGGTTGTTATTTACAAGTTCATATTATTGTCAAAAGACTTGATGTGGATGTTGTACTTTGAACCTCATAATGTTTTACTAGTGTTCAAAATAGATTAATCGAAACATGACGTTGCAAAAGTAACCTCTCTTGTCTAAACTTCTTTATTGCGAACGTTAGGACAGTATGTGTGTATTTTAATGCGGATATTAGTCGGCCAAAAGGAAGATTAATGTTTGGCACGAAATACATATATACCTGTGGTGATAAATACGTGATAGTTATTCAGTGTTCATGTGAGTAGTGTGATGCCAAAAGGTGGACACTACTTGACCAGATCTTATTGTCAGTGTTTGATCACTACGATGAGGTTACCAATCACAAGTTCATATTACTGCCAAAAGACTTGATATGGATGTTGTGCCGGTACCTCGAGATGTTACCTTCTTATTTGAATTTTATTATGTGAGCATAACAATTATTTCGGTTTTGTTCTCTGTTCAATTATGATGTCTGCTTCTATAGTTTTTTCCAACATGTCAGTGTTGAGAGGGTCCAATTTTAAGGATTGAAAAGATTATATTTTAGTTGCTTTGGGTTGCATGGATCTGGATTACACGCTAAGGATTGGGCAACCTACTTCTGCTACGGACGGTAGTACTTCTTATCAAAGGAGACACTACGAGAAGTAGGAATACTCGAATTGTGTTAGTTTATTGATCATTAGTTTTAGCATCCTAGAAGCCTTTCGAGGCACTGCATCTGAGTATATCACTAAGGCCAATGAATACCTTGCCAAAATTAAGGAACGTTTCGTGAAAAACGATAAGGTTGAGACAAGCGTGCTTGATCTCAATAAAGTATATAGGGCAAGGGCAACATAAGGGAGCACATTATGCAAATGTCTCACGTTGCTTCACTTAAGCTTGAATTTTAAAGACTTGCTTGTGAATTTGGTGTTGCAAATCAGGTCAGTATCTCAAGAAATAAAGTAAAAGGGTACTAAGAGAGTGTATTTGAGAATGCTACTATAGATAAGGGTTCTTCACAAAAGAAACAACATAAGGATAATGATAGTTGTTTCTTTTGTGGCAGACATGGATATAATAAAAGGAAGAATTGTGACAGATACCACGCATGGCGTACAAATGAAGTTACAATTCTAGTTTTGGTCTTTTCTGAAATTAATTTGGATTTAGTCCCTAATGATTTATAGTGAGTAGATTCTGGTGCTACTGCTCACATAAGGTTATCAATGCAAGACTGTCTGACCTACCGAAAGTCAACTGATGGTGAAAGATACATCTATGTGGGATATGAAAAATCGATGGAAGTGTAGATTATTGGACATTGTAGATTGTCATTAAAGACTAGAATTATTCTGGTTTTGAAGGATACTTTATTGTACTGTCTTTAGATAGAATTTGGTTTTTATTTATGCTTTGAACAAATTTGGTTTTGCTTGTTCATTCAGAAATAGTAAGTACTAAAAAGTTAATTAATTGATTGATTAATAGTAGTACTAAAAAGTTATGCATATAGTCATTTTCATTTTATTACAATTTTAAAAATTATCTTATAGTATTAAAATAAATGAATGTGGATGACTCTAATGATTTTAATTTTTTACAATATCGAACTAAATTTCATTTTATGATATTTTTAAATCAAGATGTAGAGTACATCAAAAAATTGACTTAATGAGCATCAATTAGTTAGGTGACAGTATTAAGTAAATAAGTACTACTACGCGTCTAGTCAATTTTATAATTTACAATTTTAACAATTATCTAATAATACAATAATTGAATGTGAATGATTATTATAATTTGAATTTCTTTACTATTACATATAAAATTATAATTTTATTTCATGATTTTTTAATCAAGACGTAGAATACACAAGAATATCGATCATCAATTGATTGGGTAGTACTAAAAAATTAAGTACCCCTATAGTAATTGTTTTTGTAATTAATCATTTTAAGAATAATTACTATCATTTTAATTATTTAACTACACAATATTTGAAAAATGTCTATATATTATACTCTCGTTCACATTGAAATGTAGTAGCGTAGATGGTTGTTCCATGAGCCTTGAGGTCCCAATTTCTAACCTCCAATGCATCACCTCATGTTGTTGTTTTCCATTTTACTCCAATATTCTTCAATTCTTGATGTTTAACTTTTGGATCAAATTTGTGCTTCATCTTGGTTCACTAATAAAGCTGCCTTTTTCATAGTATTAGTAAATTCTGAACTTGAAATTTGCTTTAAGTACTCGGAGGTAATGATATATAACAAACAGCTGCTTGTCTTACATTTCTTTTAATGTTTATTATTATATAAAATGACTTTGTTACATATATGATTACTTATATTTGTTTCAATTAAGCAAATCTGATTAGTTTTGAATACTTGTAACCTTAATCTCGCTTGTGCACCTGAGTGACGGGTGGTTGGTGATGATTTATGGATGAATCTGACTCTAGTTGAAACACAACATATATTTTTAATAAGGGAAATTGACGTTTTACTTTTTTTCCATTACACAATGTGAGAGTATTGATGGATCAGTTGCATGCATGAAGAAGAGGAACAACGAAGGATCATTTCATATGATGAGCTTCAGGGGCCGTCGGATCAATCTCTGATCCAAGAGATGTTTTAATCTCAGCCGTTGATTGCACATGAGTCATGACCGTTGGGATTGAATTTGTATAAATAGTTTGTTAAAACTTTCAGTTGAAACAGTTAGATAGATTGTTGTAGCTCGATTCTCTCTCGATGACTGAATAAGAATTTCTCTTCAATTCCCAATCTCTCATCTCCTCCGATACACACACACACACACTCGATCTCCATTTGTAACAATTGGTGTCGTCCGGTGGGAATATCAATTTGGGGATAAAACTTTTCTGGAGGATCTGCGACAGCGATGGCATCAAGAAAGAGTGCATATTCTTGTGGGACGGATAGAGTATTTTACTACTTGTGACAAAGTAGATAATACACCCAAGAACAAGCTATATACTCATTATGTCGTCCCAAGAAAAGTGAGTCATATTCCTTTACGGATAAAAGATCTCACACTATAAGTGAGTCATTTCACCTTTTAGTAAAATCCTCTATCCCTTACTTTTTTTCTCTCCACTTTAACTATTTAAATATCAATTTCTTAAATCTCATGTCCGAAAGAAGTGTTTCGCTTATGAATGTACAAGAAAATAGCAACTTGTTCATCAACAGTTAGATTATTGGCCTTAATCTTCCAATCGTTTCAAGCATGATAACTAATGTTTTAAAAGCATGTTTGGTATGGTAGATAACTCATATAGGGATGGGATTCTATGAACAAAAATGTATTGTTCATGGAATTCAATCCCTAAATGAATTATTTACCTTACCAAACATGTGTTAAATGCGTATCTATGCATACCCAACTCTTCATAACATATGACATCACTCTCATAGATCAATCTATGGGTGTAGCGTGATTAATCAATCTCATTCACAGAACGTAAGGCCATTAAATAATATTTTCGATAATAATGAGTAGTGATAGTTCTAATCACAAACGTCACTAGCTTCAACATGATAATTCTCTTTTTTCCGCATACAAACTATAAGAAAAAAAGTTTCTATGCTTTGGATTCTATTATTGTCATCTTTCAAAGATACCTTAAGAAAATAATAGTAAATATAATAAAGTTTTCAAACATAATTTCAAGCATTGTCTAAAGAGTAACAAAGTATAAAAGCTTAGAAATAAAAAAGCTGGAAGCTTGATCAATATATGCAGACAAACATTGAGGCAGTAGCATATAAAATTGTAGGTGACTATATGCGCACACAAACTCTACAAAATTGAAGAAATTGAGTGTTTTTTGAGAGTTTGATATACTTCCTTGGCCTCCATCCTATAAAAATATGAGCAATGATTATGGTATGAAAATTAAGATAAGATTGATAAAGTAAGAGAGAAGGAAGAGAATGGTATGGTAAAGTAAGAGAGAGGAGGAGAATGGTAGTTAAAGTAGTGTTAGTGAGTAATGGAATCTACAATTATTAAATTGATATAACTTTCTGAAAATGGATTGCAAATATTTTTGTAGAACAGAAGAAAATAAAAAGTACACATATTTTTATGGAACATAGGGAGTATTGAACATTATTACATATAAAGTTATCGATTCGAATGTAAAGAGTTTTAAAAAAAACACAGAGATTATGAATAAGTGAATAATCTTAAGGTGGACATATGTTATTAAATCAATAAATCATGTTTCATAAGATATTGAAGGAATGGTATATGTTTTAGTGATGGTGAAAAAGTAATTACAAATTTAATAATTTGAATAACACCATTATACAATGTTACACGTCAAAGCAAAGGGTTTAATTCTAAAATAAAACGTACACTATTGGGCTTGCCTAACAGCTGACTCAGATAATAATAAATTAATAACAAAAAAAAAACGTCTACAGTTTATTGTTTGAATTAGTAGATAGTCACATTTTAAGTATATTTAATGGTTTAATTTAGGGTTTGATATATTGATTACATTTTCTCCATAGTCCGTTCAATGGACAAAGGCCAATCGAATTAAGGCTAAAAATGGTGTTTTGTTATCATGGAAAATTGAATAATAATAATATGTGTAACACTATATCAATTTTAAAATTATGCGAAATTTACTAATATTGTCCTCAACTTTGGAAACAAAGATAAAAACAGATGGAAACAAAGATAAAAACAGAGGATAGTTTTTGAATTTCCTACTATAGTGTAGCTTTAAATAACAAATCAAACATATGAAAGACTATGGATAGCATATCATCAATTCAAACACTACAAATAGAAATGGAAAACCAAGAAAAACATTTTTACAAAATAATTTTGTTCTTATCTAAATGAAGTGTGAACTACAAAATTAAACACAGAAAATAAGTTTTACAAAATCACATTTTCAATCAAAAAGTTTTATACATCCCAAATTCAGTCCCGATTTTTATTATTACCCTTTAGCTCTTGAGGGGTATATTTGTCCATTTAGTTTGATTTGAGGACCAAACTTGTGATCATGTTAATGTTCTTCTTGTATAATTTGTTGAGGACCAAAATTTTTTGGAGTACTATTAAATTTTTATATATTATCTCAAAATAAATTATTTAAATTTTTGTAGTGTTATCTAAAAATAAATTATTCAGATCTTTGTTGTAGTATTATTTAAACTATTGCATTATAATAAAAAAATTAATATTTATTTATAGTATTATTTAGAAAATATTGAATGGTTATTCTTAAGTATTCATTTTTAGTTTAATGATTGATTACTAACAATAATTTATAATTTATTAGATACCGATTTTTCTACATGAATCAAGTTGTAATTTATTTTGACTTAAATTGAATTGAATTGTAGTTTATTTTATTTAAATTATTGTTGCAATCAAGCATAAAATGAATCCTTTAAAAATAAACCATTCAATTTTTTTTATTTCCCATATACTTTAAAATTGGTCTGCAATATCACAAACTTTATATTTTTGTTTGTTAGGGCATCCACTATAGGGGCGGCGCGCCGGCCGCCCCCTTCCCGGCGGTGCCGCGGCGATGTGTAGTGGGGAAGGCGTCCGCCCCTGGGGTGGACGAATTGGCTGGGGCGGAAGGGCCATCGCCGGCTAGTCGGCGAGGACGAGCCTCATGAGAGAGAAAAGCGGCGGCCGCCGCGCCTATCTATTGCGCGGCGAAACCGCCGCGGCGGTCGCCGGTTTTCCTTTTATTTTATTTTTTTTTAATTTCGAATTTATAAAGGTTTTTTTATAAATATTCCTCCATTTTCATCTTCTTTCCACCCACTTCTTCACTCTCTACCCAAATTTTCTATCTCTAAACACTTTTCAATTTATGGATGATTTGTGGAATCAAGCATGGGATTCTTTGATTCAAGAGGTGCAGAGGGAGGCCGACGAGGAGGCGGCGGCGATCCCTCGTGAGATTCGTCATCGTCGGACAATCCCACGAGACCATGTCGGAGCGGCTGAGCGGCTTATGGCCGACTACTTTAGTGATCAGCCTCGTTACCCGGCTGAAATTTTTCGTCGCCGTTTCAGAATGTCGCGACCGCTATTCACCCATATAGCGACGACATTGGCGGACCGGTTCGAGTGCTTCACGCTCCGGAGGGATTGCACTGGCCGGATCGGTCTGTCTACTTTGCAGAAATGCACCTCTGCAATTAGGCAGCTTGCCTATGCCGGACCGGCTGATATGTTCGACGAATACCTACAGATGGGTGAGACGACTAGTCTAACTGTGCTCCGGCAATTTTGTAAGGGCATTCGGCAAGTCTTTGGTCCGGAGTTCCTACGAAAGCCAACCCCCGATGAGTGCCAGAGACTGCTAGATATGCACGGTGCGGTGCACAGCTTTCCCCGGGATGATGGGCAGCATTGATTGCATGCATTGGGAGTGGAGAAACTGCCCGGTGGCGTGGAAAGGCCAGTTCACTACCGGTTTCAAGCAGAAACATCCGTCGATGATCCTCGAAGCCGTTGTTGACTACCGTTTGCGGATCTGGCATGCATATTTCGGTGTTGCAGGTTCGAACAACGACATCAACATTCTGCAGTCGTCGCTTATCTTCAATGATGAGTGCCGGGGAGAGGGTCCAGAGATCAGTTTTGTAGCAAACGGCACGCAGTTTCCCGTATTCGTCAAGACACTTCGGCGACCGGCTGGCGCGAAGAGACAATATTTTGCGCGCAAACAAGAGGCCGCTAGGAAAAATGTGGAGCGAGCTTTTGGTGTGCTCCAAGCGCGATGGGCCATTCTACGCTGCCCGGCACGAGTGTGGCACGAAGATGATGCCGCGGATATCATGGTAGTGTGTATCATATTGCACAATATGATAATAGAAGATGAAGGATTTGCTGCAGAACGTTGGGCGCCGGAAGATGGTGCAAGTACAAGTCACGGTGTTGCCTCCGCGCCGATACAGATGGGTGTACCACGTAGTGATGAATATCTGATCCAACGTTTCGTTGATATACGCCGGAGCATAGCACATGACCATCTCCAGGTCGATTTGATTGAAGAGATCTGGGCACGTAGGGGAGGCGGCGTAGCATGAACAACATGTGTGATTTCCGTAGATCAAATTTTCGTTGTAATTTTCCTCTCACTTTAATCCGACGAAAATTTAGTTTTCAATTTTAATTTTATTGCACTAGCCGTTTTTCTCGAATTATTTTTAGTCCGATAATTTGTAGATTGAATTAAAAAATACAACAAGAAAAATAAAGTGAAAGTTGTCCACCAAAAAGTGTCCACTATTGCTGCGGACACTTTTTTTTGGGGCTGTGGACAAATAAAATGGGGCTATGGACAAAAAAAAAAGTTGTCCACCAAAACTTGTCCACCTATAGTGGATGCTCTTATTTCCCATGGCTGTTAAATCGCCATATCCGACTAACTTATGTGCGTTATTATCCTACTTGGTACTCCCTCCGTTCCTTCATAATTGAGTCATTTTTCCATTTCGGGAAGTTCCCTCATAGTTGAGTCATTTATATAGTAACTTTTTCCTCTTTCTTACTTTACTCTCTCATACTTTATTCACTTTTTACTTTATTCTCTCTACCTTTTTTCTTTTTCTTATTTTTTTTATCTATTTATTTAACACACCCAACATTCATTTCTTAAACTCCGTGCCGAAAAGTTCCGCCTCAACTATGAGGGAACGGAGGGAGTACTACTTGATCAACGTGCTTTTTTACGTGGCTTATATCCTACTTACCAAAAACTTAAAAAGTGGTCTAAAATATCGTAAATATTTCACGATTGCCCACGTAGAATTATTTTTTCTCCGAAGATATTTTATTTGAATTGAGACGAGAAATGACAAACAAAATGCAAAGTTTATGATATTGTGGACCAATTTTAAAGTTCGTGGGAAATACCAAAATTTTGCTAAAGTTCATGGTTTTATAGACCAATATCCCTTTTAAAATAATACTACAAATGCATATAAATTTTTCGATTGTAATACAATAATTAAAATAATATTACAAAGGTTTTTATAATTTATTTTTAGATAACAATATAAATATTCAAATCATTTGTTTTGAGATAATATACAAAAATTTAGTAATACCACAAAAAATTTTGGTCCTTAACAAATTACAAAAGAAGCACGTAAACATTAATAAATCACGAGCTTGGTCCTCAATAAATGGACAAGTATATCGCTCAATGGCTGAAGGGTAAAATAACAAAAATTGGGACTAAATTTGGAATTTATGAAATTTTTGACAGAAAATGTGATTTTGTAAATATTGAGAACTAAAAATGGTCATAACTCTATTTTCTGGATACTAATTCATTCATAAATGAAGGATAAACTTTATTCAAATTAAAATAGAAATCACATTAGTGTATAGAAATCACATTATTAGTGTATACGGATTTGTAATTCTAAAACCCGTACAATCAACTGCAAAAATTATGACTCGTTGTATATAATTAATTAATTTAAAATTTATAATTGTCTACTTCATAGTTATTAATATAGTAATTCTTATAAAAAAATATTCTATATTTAGGATATAAAGCTTATGAAAGTTTAATATTTTCAAAGCACATTTAGAAATTAGTGAATTTCATTAGATAAAAAATATGAGACACATAAAATCATTGATTGGATATACGGTTATTTCCAACTATGAATTAATTTTCTAAAATGAGAGATAATTTCATTATATGAAATATAAAAACCACAAATATAGTACTAGAATTAATAATAGTATTATATATCTCTCACGGATTCAGCCATTTCGATTTCCCCCAATTTATAACCCTAATTCTCTCATAACCGGAATCCTCTGAATCAGCCATGGCGAACTCCAGAGAAGCCGACCCCAATCTGGGGTATTTGACGAAGAAAGAAACGGAGGTGAAGCTGCCCCGACCTACTCGCGTCAAGAACAAGACGCCTGCTTCGATTCAAATCACTGCCGAGCAAATCCTTCGTGAAGCTAGAGAGCGTCAGGAGGCTGAAATCCGCCCCCCCAAGCAGAAAATCACCGACTCCACCGAGCTCGGCGATTACCGCCTCCGCAAACGCAAGGAATACGAAGATTTGATTCGAAGAGTGCGGTGGAACAAGAGCGTGTGGGTGAAGTATGCAAAATGGGAAGAATCTCAGAAGGATTTCGCCCGATCTCGGTCAGTGTGGGAGCGCGCGCTCGAGGTGGATTACAGAGACCACACACTGTGGCTCAAGTATGCTGATTTTGAGATGAAGAATAAGTTTGTGAATCACGCTAGGAATGTGTGGGATCGCGCAACCCAGCTGCTGCCGAGGGTTGATCAGCTTTGGTACAAGTACATCCACATGGAGGAGGTTTTGGGGAATGTGGCTGCGGCTAGGCAGATTTTTGAGAGGTGGATGAAGTGGATGCCTGATCAGCAAGGATGGCTCTCCTATATAAAGTTCGAGCTTCGGTATAATGAGGTCGAGAGGGCTAGAGAGATTTTTGAGCGCTTTGTGGACTGTCACCCCAAGGTCAGTGCTTGGATTAGATTTGCTAAGTTTGAGATGAAAAATGGGGAGATAGCTCGTGCCAGGAATTGTTACGAGAGGGCTATTAATAAGTTGGGAGATGACGAGGAGGCGGAGGAGTTGTTTGTGGCTTTTGCGGAGTTTGAAGAGAAATGTAAGGAGACAGAAAGAGCTAGATGCATATATAAGTTTGCACTGGATCATATTCCAAAGGGACGGGCAGAAGAGCTGTACAAGAAGTTTGTAGCGTTCGAGAAGCAATATGGTGACAGGGAAGGAATTGAGGATGCTATTGTTGGAAAGAGGAGGTTTCAGTATGAGGATGAGGTGAGGAAGAATCCTCTTAATTATGACGTATGGTTTGATTATATTCGTCTTGAAGAGAGCTGTGGGAATAGGCAGAGGATTGAGGATGTGTATGAGAGGGCAATAGCAAATCTGCCTCCTGCTCAGGAGAAGCGCTACTGGCAGCGATACATATATATGTGGTAAGAATGCTTTAACCTTACATAATCATGCCTGTATTGTATGTTGAGCAAAGGGATTGGCTGTGATTTATATCTGTTTTGAATTTGTGATATTTTCAGGATTAATTATGTTTTGTATGAGGAGCTTGATGCCCAGGATGTTGACCGAACAAGAGCAATATATAAGTAAGATCCCATTCCATAGAAATTGATGTTATTAAAGAGTTGATTGAGTTTATTATTCCTTATATTTTCACCCAATCACCCTCCTGGATTGATGACAACAGTTAAACTACATGGACATGTATGTTGTACATCCACTTTTGTAAGTTTACTGTCTATGCTGTCTTGGAATGTTTGATTAGTGGAAATACGATTCAGAATATACATGCATTTCACTTGACTATGTGACGAACTACCCTGAAGCTATAGGACATTTTATATGAATTGTATGTAACCAATATTCTGGGAAAAGTCTGTTTGTATTGGAATTTTGGTAAGCTTGATTAAGCCTGTTCTGAGAAATTCAGTAATGGAATCGCCAGTATGTTTATACTTTTGCTTTAACCGTTATGTGGATAGCTTTTAATGGTTCTGGCTCCTGATCCTGATACATGTCTGAACTGAGCAGCTTGTGCCTGAAGATGATTCCTCATGAGAAGTTTTCTTTTGCAAAGATATGGCTGATGGCCGCACAATTTGAAATACGCCAATTAAATATTGACCGGGCTCGGAAAATATTGGGGTCAGCAATTGGTATGGCTCCCAAAGATAAGGTATGCTACAAATTCCATATTCTCTATTTGGTTCATCCACTGGCATTCCTCAGACTGCACCCTAAATGTATTATATTGCAAACAGATCTTCAAGAAGTACATTGAGATAGAGCTACAACTTGGTAACATAGAACGGTGCAGGAAACTCTATGAAAAGTACTTGGAGTGGTCTCCTGAGAACTGTTATGCATGGAGCAAGTATGCTGAGTTGGAGAGGTCCTTGTCAGAAACTGAACGTGCCCGAGCTCTTTTTGAGCTTGCAATTGACCAACCTGCTCTAGATATGCCAGAGTTACTATGGAAGGTACGCAATTTATTCATATTGAAAACATTGCATGTGTTTGATATAAATGACTCTGTAGTGAATTGACTAGGTATGTTTTTTGATCTTCTTACAGGCATATATTGATTTTGAGATTTCTGAATCTGAATATGGAAGAACTAGAGATCTTTACGAGAGGCTGCTGGACAGGACTAAACACCTGAAGGTGTGGATAAGTTATGCCAAGTTTGAGGCTTCTGCTATGGAAGAGGTCCTTCAGGACTCAGAGTTGTCTGAAAGTGAATATAAGAAAAAGTGCCTTCAGCGGGCCAGAGGTAAGAAATTACAATGTTCTTGACAAGTAAATTTTTTGAATAATCTTTTCTAATATAGAATATTTGGTGATCTCACTTTCTCCCTTTCTTCAGGTGTATTTGAAAAAGCCCTTAGCTATTTTAGAACTTCTGCCCCTGAGTTGAAAGAGGAAAGAGCAATGCTTTTGGAAGAGTGGTTGAACACAGAGAAAAGTTTTGGTGAGCTGGGTAATGTGGAGTTAGTTACTTCCAAGCTTCCAAAGAAACTAAAGAAGAGACGTCACATTGAAACTGAGGATGGTCCAGCTGGGTATGTATTTGATTTATCTTTTCGGTTCATTTTTATTTCTGAAATTGCTGATCTATCTGTACTTGGCAAGTTCTCTCTTTTCAAAAAAAATTGGTATGGGTTACTGACTCTTATTTTATGACTATGGAAAATCATGTAGCTCCAGCCGCATCTTTATTGGCTGCTTGGGTTTTGTTAGCACTTGATTTCTTTACCTAAATTAAGTTTTGATTGTTACTTATATGAATGTTTCTCCCTGACTAATGAAATTTGGTAAAACATGGAAAGAATCAATGTTTTCTCTGCTGCAATGTGTTATTTCAGTATGGAAAGAATCAATGTTTCTCTGCTGCAATGTGTTATTTGCACTGAAATCATTGTTTGATTTTATTCCATGTGAGAAATTCTGATGTTTTGATATGTTGCAGTTATGAGGAGTATATCGACTATCTATTCCCAGAAGAAACACAAACCACAAATCTCAAAATTTTGGAAGCGGCGTACAAGTGGAAGAAGCAGAAGGTCGTTTCTGACGATGATTAGTTGGGTAACGACTGCTGTGGCCATTTGATCTTGTTCTTAATGTTGGCTTTGACATTTCTGTATGTATGTATGGCAATTTGCCGATGTACACAAGATTCTTAAGCTGCAAAGACAATTTTGATATTAATCTGTTTCCAGAATTTTTTGGTTTGAGTTTTTATTGATATGGGAAAATAATAACAGTCCTGGAAAATTAGGAAAGTACCTCAACTCTTACATTTTTATGTCTAGCCTTTTTGAGTATTCTTTTTCCTTCATTTTTATAATTTCTATTCAGTTGTGTTTTTGTATTGTACGTCCTGCATCAGCAAATATCCTATGAGAGTGTGACACGTAATGTAGGTGATGATACTGCAAAATATTTAATATCCTATGAGTCATACGTGGTAGAATATATTTTCAGGTGATATGTATTTCAATAGTATATGACTACTAATAAAATGCATTAATTATGATTATTTTTGTGGATGGAGGAATTAAGTAGGGGTATCATTTAGTTTGAGGGTGTATCTTTTGTATCACGTGAAAAAAATTCCAATTGAAAATGAGTTTTCTCATAGAACAATTTAATCTCCCATTTACAAGAAAGTCTAAACGTAAATACATGTTTGTAAATGAAGGCAAAAAGATACACATATACGCTTCATTTACTAGTTTCTTCATAGTTCTCTGATGTTGATGCAGATTCATTACTTGGATTCAGCCCTGCAAGATATCCATGATCTTCTCTATCTCTTTCACCAGCTCACTCATGCTCGACTCCACGGCACACCTCAGCAAACCTCTCCACACTCCCGAGTGCCATGTTGGACACCACTATGGGGTCCAGCATGGTTGGTTGGTTGTGAGACTTGAATGATTTCATCAAGTTGTTCCCGTAGTTGGAGAAGGAGGGCGGATATGCACATTGGCAGGTTGGGTTAAGTTTCATACTAGTTACTACCTCCGTCTCTGAAAATTTGATACACATTACTATTTCGGTCCGTCCCTGAAAATTTGATACACTTCACTTTTACCATTTTTGGTAGTGGACCCCATATTCCACTAACTCATTCCTACTCACATTTTATTATAAAACTAATACTTTAAAAGTAGGACCCACATCCCACCAACTTTTTCAACTCACTTTCCATTACATTTCTTAAAACCCGTGTCGGGTCAAAGTGTAGCAAATTTTAGGGGACGGAGGTAGTATTATCTTAAAGAAAAGGAACACCATTATTTACGGAGGTGTTTCTTTGAATGAAATCACCATCAATACCATCCATATCGAAGGTAGCAGGCTGCCTAGATTCACAAAAATTAGAGACAACCATACCTCCTACTTTAACTTCAATTAAATTTTGATATCGTAAAAAATTAAAATAATATAGTCATTTGCATTCAATATTTTATTATTAAATAATTCTTCAAATTGTAAAATATGAAAATGTCTATATGTATACTGGAGTATCATTCAATTAATTAATTATGATCATTAAATTGATTTCATCATGTATTCTACATTTTGACAAAAGAAATCATTAAAAAATATCATATGTAAGGGCAAAAATAACGAAAAATTGAACTACAAAAATAGTCCAAGAACTATGAGTTTGTTTCACCAATAGTCCATGGACTATAAAAATATCACCATTAGTCCCTGAACTAAGGGTTCATTTCAAAATCGGTCCTTTTGTACTGTTTTTTCCAAAAATGCCCTTTTTGGGGGGCTGGACAATTTAGTCTTTTCACATTTTTAACTTTTTTCAATCAGATAATATTTCAATGACGTACTAAATCTGATATTATTTCAAAATTTATTTTCTTCTTCCCTATGCCATTTAACTTTGTTTCTTTATTTCAATATTAGATTTAATTTTATAAAATTAAATTTAAAATTTAGATTTTTAAATATCAATAAATTATTTTAATTATAATTTTTAATTTATGCATTCTTTCTCAACTCACATCTATATATATAGAAATAAAACTATGCAGTCAACTCACACAATTAATGGAATAGTATTATCCACTCAACCATGTTTTTTATGTTTTATTGGTTCGAATGTAAATGTTAAGATTATGAATAAGTGAATAATCTTAGGGAGGACATATGATATTAATCATGTTTCATAAGATAATTAATGAAGGAATGGTATATATTTTTTAGTGATGATGAAAAAGAAACAACAAATTTATTCATTTGAGTAAGACCATTAGAACATCACAAGTAAATAAGCAAACTAAGCAATGGAATTTAACAGCTAACTCAGAAAACAAAACAGAATTCAGTCTTTTACCTTCAGTTTGAGCCAAATATTCTCCTTGCTGGCACTGTGGAGACTGCTCCATAATCTCCAACCGCCAGCCTGCAATTCCCTCTTGTACAATTCTGAAAAAAAAGGCAAACAGAATCTATTTTCAGCTAATACACATTATCGTGAAATTGAATTATGATAGTAAAATTTGATATCATAGGGTATAAAGAAAGGTTGAATCGGTTTCATGTCAATAATGCTCCTTATAACGATTAAAATAGAAATCACATTATTAGTGTTTACGGATTAGTAATTCTAAAATCCGCAAAATCAACTTACATAAGTTATTTCTATAAACGTGGAAATATTAAAATATCATAAAGAAGTTTTTGTTAAATATTTATACTCCCTCCTTTTTTTTTTTAAATAGACACATTTGAAATAGTACCAGTTTTAATGCACAATTTGGTAAACTAAGAGAGAAGGAGAGAAATTGATAAAGTAAGTTGAATGTAATAATGAAATTTATCTAATATTTGCACTAAAAAGATAATTTTATCACGAAAGATCATGTATTTACATACAAAATTTAAAATAACAATCTTAAAAAGGAAATTTAAATGACATCAATTTGGCCCATTGTATTCCAAGTAACCCACGGATCTCATAATACATAAATTCTCAATTATCCTAATTAGTTTAAATCGTTACTATTACTAACTTAATTTCTACATTTATTGATGGCGTCGTGTATTAGTAGAGAATCGTTTCAATTATTTAAGGTTTGCTTAGGTCTTTGTAATATTACTATTATAATAATTTTTTAATGTTGTTAACATCTCTTAGCCACTATGAGATTTGCTTGTCTTTTTTAATATTGCTATTACTATTTTTTAATGGCATTAACATTTCTCAGCTATCTAAATTACTAAAAAAATATTTCTCATCTACCTAAGTTGCTCTCAAAACTCATCTTTTATATATATATATAAATTACTCGATTATTGATTTCCAATGCTAAAAGAACATGCAGAGCGCTGAGGTTAATTACAACAAAAGGTGTAATCTCGATGATCGCATTGCATATTTGCATTGGACTTCTTAATTTTATAAATAAAGAAAATTAATCATGAGAGTGATGTGTTTTCATTCGACAAGAACAAGTACAAGTACAATTTGAAGCTCTCGCTAATAAATCTGTCGAATATAACCATTTTCAAATTTTTGAAGAAAACAAAAATAAATAGTTTCCAATCTTTTTTCCTATCATCATTGAATATTTTATACTAGTATATGTTAAAATTCTTAATATCTTGTCCCACATCAATTTAGTAACAATCCTAGCTTATCTATAAAAGTATAAATAACCCTCTCTTTTATAAGGCTTTTTAAAGGGTGAATAACTAATTTCTAATAGTATATATTCAGACCATGAGAGATAATAACTAATCTCACCTAATTGATAAGAAAAAATAAAGTAAAATATGCCGACGGCGGTATGTATCGAAACCAAAACTCAAAGTAATCGACGCTCAACAGAGAAGATAAAGAACTTGCTAATGCCTAAAGTAGAAAAAAACAAGTAGCTCTAATAAGTATTTTTGTAAATTTATTAATGAAATCTGATCATACCAATCTTCCTTCAATAATCCATCATTTGTGAACCTATGTAAGCCAATACAAAATAATCAACGTTACCAAAATTAAAATGTAAATTATCGATTTTTCTACTATCATACTATTATTTGAAAATGCCCCATCCTATATCATATTTGGACACTTTTGGACAAATCATGACAAAATTAAGGTATACTATACCGTGCTGGAAATGCCAATATGAATAAATACAAAAAAAATTTACTAAAATTTCAGTATAGAGAATTTTTAATAATGATACCATACCTAAAAATTATTAAACGCAAATTATCAAACTTAATCCTAACAAAAAATGATTAAATACGGAAATTTTCGTTTCAATTACTCAAAATGAAAATACTTTTGTAATTAGAGTTCAATAATGTTTCAATTTTAAACATTCTATTTATATGCATGGCTAATCATGCATTTAAGAATTCAACATATGGCAATTTTATAATACTCGATATGTGTACATTTTTTATATTAGAAAAAAAACTATCAAATGAAAATTACAGTTGCACCGTATATAATGATTTATAGATATGACAACTCTAACAGTACTATCAAATATTGAAACATGAGATATTATTAATCTCAATTTATTAATTTTCAGTACTTTAAACTGATTATTTTTAATCTAAGCTTAATAATTTCTGTTACAATTGATGATTTTATGAATAAAAAGACTGTTTTGAATGCTCAAAAGGACACAGCATTGCCACAGAAACAGAGCTGTTGTACCTCTATGCAGCGTAGAGGTTCCAATCCGACTCTCCGTGGATGGTGGTGGAGAGAAGAAACAGAGTGATAAACAACTTAGGTGAGAGAGAAGTGGATAATGGAATTTGAGAGAGAGAGAAAGAGAGTTTGTTGGGTAAAGTGTAACATGTTTCTATTCATTATGTATGCACTTAAAATTTAGTTAGGAGTAAGTAGTCACCATCGACACGTCCACTCATCACTAAGCAATAGTAATACTAACTAATAAGGTGATATGACAATTTTGGTTGATTTGATCTCAATTTTGACTATTTATCTAATAAGTAAAATTTCAATCGACGATCCAATTCCTAAAGTTTCACATTTCTCATTACTTTTCAGTAAATGCCGATTTCTTTAGTATACTCCTAGTACATATTTTTGGGATTTTAAAAAATTGATACCTAAGTATAAAATTTAAGATGAACGAAAATAAGAGAGATAATAAAATTTTAATCAAAAAATAAAATGATTTAACTAGGAGTAGTATACTAAAAAAATATGACTCGGTTATATAACTTATATTAAAACAGAGAGTTGCAGACTGGAAAATATTTAGTTAAAATAGAATTACACAGTATTTAGTTAAAATAGAATATTCAGTAGTACTTAATAATACTAATAAAATGCACCCTCACCACAGTAGATCAAAATCCCGTAACAGACACTTTCTCTTTTTCTCTTTACAAATAAGAGAGTACATGCATGCTGCTATTGCTAACTGAAACAAAACACAAAAACTCTCTGAAATGGAAGGAGCTGCAAATCCACCTCCACCTCCACCTCCACCTCCACCTCCACCTCCACCTCCACCTTTCTACCATTGGAGAGGAGGCAATAGCCGTCTGAGGAGCATGGCGGCGGAGTGGGTGTTTACGGCAATTTTCGCCGTCATGGGACTGGCATCAACCGGAAGCTTCTTCCTACTGCTGCCCAAACATCCTTACTGGTAAGCTAGCTTTGAACTGATTTGACTTGGGTTTTAGTTTATTGGATGATTTCTTGAAATGTAGTCTTTTTGTGAGAGATTTTCTACAATGGAATGATTTCTGTATGAGATTCTGACTGGCATTTTGGGGAAGATGAAGTATAATCGAGTCCTGTTTCTGAGTTTAGATCGTTTCTCCTACCATCTTTAGTGTTGAATGGAGAATTTTCGAAAATGTGACATTGCTATGGTACAGAATTGATATAATCAACCATCTTTAGTACACTAGTATACTTTTATTTAATAGACATACACCATAGATAAATGCATAACAGAGCAACTTATAGGAACGAAATTAAAATGTTTTTCTTAGATAAGCGTAGCTAGCTGGTAGATAATCAATATATAAAATCACTACTTTACTTATATTTACCTATTGCTGTTGCGACTTATATAGATTTGATCAGAGACCGATTTAGATAAGCTATTTCATTTCCTCTTGAAAAAAAAACTCATCTTGAACTGATTCCCTTAAGGTTTAACCGTTTAGGCCTAATTTCACAACCTGCATATTCTTATTGTTGGCAGAAATGAAGTCACCTCAACTTGCCTATGTTTTCCCTATCTTCTAGGATCATGTATTATTTGTAGAGACTATCATAGGAAATTGTGGTCTTTCCCATTGTTATCTATATGTTTTAGCAATTGGATTGGCTCAACTTTATTACTCCCCCCGTTTTTTAAAAATAAGAAGGTTTGAAACGGCGTGATGCACAATTTGGTAAAAGTGAGAGAGAAGAAGAAAATTTGGTAAAAAGTGTGAGAGAGAGAGAGAGAGAAAAATTGGTAAAGTAAAAGAGAGAGTGAATTGGTGTTGTCTTGTTGGAATTCCTTATTAATTACGTATTTGATTTTGCAGGATTAGCATCGTGAGTGTGCTCATTTTTGTGGGGTTAGCAATCTCGGGCTATTTGTATAGAGACCACGCTTTCATGAGGGAGAGGGCTGGGCATCCTCATGAACTGGTATATCTTTTCTCCTCTCTCGTGCTGAGTGTAGTAGTTGCATACGTACTAGAGGCGCACCAAATAGATTTTAGGGCTTTCATATTGAGTGGAGTTGGAATATTTAGTTTAGTAATGATAACACAACCGGTATTTGACTATGGGGTGATGCAACTGTTTGTATCACTTCCATTGCAAATGGTTGTGTTTCATTTTAAATTAAAATTCAGTGTTTGGTATGTGCCTTGCATTCTTCTTCCATTAATTGCAATGTATTTGCAATATTACTTCGTGCGGCACTTCAACGACCTCTACAATACCCCCGAAGCTGCCCAAGCCCGCCGAACCCGCCGAGCCCACCGAGCTATCCAAGCTGCCCAAGCTGCCCTAGCCCAAGCCGCCGACCCTGCCCAAGCTACCCAAGACGCCCTAGCTGCCCAAGAAGCCCAAGTTGCCCAAGCCAACCTAAACCTCCAAACCGCCCAAGCTGCCCAAAACGCTCTAGTTGCCCAAGCTGCCCAAGTCGATGAAGCTGACCAAGCTACCCAAGCTGCCCAAGCTGCTCAAGTTGCCTTTGCTGCCCAAGCCGTCGAAGCTGCCCGAGCTGCCCGAGTTGCCCGAGCTGCCCTAGCCGCTCAAGCCAACAAAGCTGCCCTAGCTGCCCGAGCTGCCCGAGCTGCCCGAGCTGCCCAAGACGTCCTAGCTGCACAAGCCGCCGAAACTGCCCAAGCAGCCGCAGATGCCGCAGCTGCGCAAGCTGCCCTAGCTGCCCTAGCTGCGCAAGCTGCCCCACCTTGAAGATCAAAACTGAGACGAAGCTCAGGCCTAGACCGAAGCCCAAGTCAAAGCCGAATCCGAAGCCCAAACCCGTGTCGAAGCCCAATGCAAAGCCGAAGCCAAATCTCAAGCCCGAGTTGAAGTTTAGTAGATGCACGGAACCACTCCACTCCACCTTTCTCTTTCTCTTATTCTGTAATACTCTCCTTCCAGTTCTGTTAAGACTTAGAATCTATTTTTTGAGAAAATTCTATGATGAAATCTTCTGGATCCGAAATTTTTATTTTTGTGAATGCAAAATTTATAACTTAATCCCAACCAAATAAAAAAATCGAAAATATTCTTTAAGGACCAAAATTTTGAAATACTTTTTTGAATTATTGTACTCCATGTTAGGTGTGAAATATTTAAATAATAGTAGTATTTTATTTTAATCTCTAATTTATACTCCTATTATACATATTATTATATACAATAATATACATTATTGGATTCTTTGTGTTCAAAAGAATCAGATTGACCTAAAAATCTCAAGAAACGCTCTAAAAATTTTGATGCGAATAGAACATTTAATTCGATAGTTCGAATTATGGATATTTTATTCACAACAAAATACTACACTGGATATATAATGGCGATATTTTCCTTTTCTTCTTTCTCTTTTTTTAAACTTATATGACGATCCAACTAATTACCACATGAAAACTTCCCCTATTTTATGTAACATTAATTTAACTAAATGGGATTTTAATATCTAATATCAAAAGCTTTTCAAAATTTATTTATTTTTTCATAGTTTGCAAACTTAAATACTTGTTAAATTTTTCTCACCATCCACCAACCACAAATTTGACTACATCAGTATGAAATGGATAACAATATCGAGCTTCTTAATTGGGACCTTGTAATCATATCATTATTATTTTTCAGTGCTAATCATATTTTTTCAGATCTACTCTCTCTGTTTCATTTTAAGTTCTCCCCGAGTTATGTCCAACGTTTAGTCATATGTTGTCATTATTATTCTTCGACAATTAATGGAATAGTATTATCTACTCAACCAAGTTTTTTTTATGTTTAATAGGTTCGAATGTAAAGGTTTTCAAAATAGCAAAGATTATGAATAAGTGAATAATCTTGAGGGCATATGTTAGTAATCATGTTTCATAAGATAATGAAGGAATGGTGTATATATGTTTTAGTGATGATGAAAAAAAAAATCACTACAAATTTAGTAATTCGATTATACATTGAACGTTACAAAAGCAAACTCTAAGCAAGGAAATTTAACTCTAAAATGTAACGTACACTACTAGGCCTAGCCTAACAGCTAACTCAGAAAAACAAAACAACCTTTGTATCCAATTTCTTCTTTTCGGAATTCAGCGTTTTCCCTACAAATTGAGCCAAAAATTCTCCTTGCTGGCTCTGTGGAGACTGCAATTCCCTCTTGAACCATTCTTGTGAAATTGAATTATGATAGTACTATAAAAATTTGTATAACCAAAAATTGAATCAGTATTTATGATTACGGATTTGTAATTCTTAAATCCGTACAATCAACTACAATTGTATCAACTATCACGGACAATTTGGTGACACTAACAATGTACTCAGCCCCAACACTAAGAGCTTCTTCTTTTTTAACATACTTAACTTATTGGAATTCTGTTTACATTTCTCAATATTGTTTGAGCATCCAAGGGCGGACGACATCGTCCGTCGCATCGTATGTTACTGTGGCATCGGCGACGATGGCTCGTCCATCGTCCGCGGACGAAGCACGGTCGATACCTATCATCCTTCGCATCGTTCGCGATGAGTCCCGATGGCGACGATTGGAGTACATCGGATGACTCAAGCCTTGTTCGATTGCGTTAATGACGTCGTGGCGGAATGCTTGGCACAAATGGAGCGCGAGCGTGCAGCGGCGAAGCAAGCGGCAGCGGTGCAGGTCCCTCGGCCGATTCGACGTCGGACGCATGTCCCCCGCGAGCACGACGTATCTCACCGACGTCTGGTCGCAGACTATTTTGCCGAGCAACCACGGTGGGGCCCAACGGTTTTTCACCGCCGTTTTAGAATGGGGCGAGATCTTTTTCTCCGCATTGTCCGGACGTTGGAAGGACGTGATGAATACATCCAGTATCGGGAAGACGGCATCGGCAGACCAGAACTTACACCGTTGCAGAAGTGCATGGTTGCGATCCGTCAGTTGGCCTACGGCACCACAACGGATATGTTCAACGAGTACCTTCACGTGGAGAGACAACTGGCCGCGACTACCTGAAGAATTTTTGTAGGGGAGTTGTGGAGGCTTTTGGCGACTCATATTTGTGACGCCTGACTGCTGATGATTGCCAGAGCCTAATGAGGATGCACGAGACGGTGCACGACTTCCCTGGAATGTTAGGGAGCATCGACTATATGCACTGACAGTGGAAGAATTGCTCGACGGCTTGGAGGGGCCAATTTACTAGCTGCTACAAGGGCAGCCACCCGACGATGATCCTCGAAGCCGTCGCTAACATCGTGTTTGGATCTGGCATGCATACTTCGGTGTAGCCGGGTCGAACAACGACATCAGCGTCCTCAACTCATCCACCCTCTTCGCCGATCAATGCAGGGGTCACGGCCCGACCATCGAGTTCACTAGTAACGGCCGTAGATATCATATGGGGTACTACTTGGCCGATGACATATACCCAAGGTGGCCTGTTTTTGTGAAGACGATCAGCTGCCCAATGGGTGACAGGAGAGTCTTGTTTGCGGCAAAGCAGGAGGCTGCGCAGAAGGATGTGGAGCTGGCTTTTGGTGTGCTCCAATCGCGGTGGGCAATAGTGAAAGGTCCGGCGCATTTTTGGTTCAAGGAAGTCATCGCCGACATCATGTATGCGTGCATCATCATGCATAATATGATAGTCGAACAAGAAGTTGGACATGTCACCGATTGGGTCGATGATGAAGCCGGATCTAGCTCCAGCACGGCGACCCCACCTGTCGGTCGAGGATAACCGATGGGCTTCGGTGAGGTTCTAGAGAGACAAACCTCAATGCACAGCCAACAAGATCATGCGGCGCTCATGGGCGACATGATTGAAGAAGTTTGGAAGCGTTTCGGCCATTAAGGATTTTTAGTTTTTTAATTTCATATGTAAAATTTGAACTTTCAATGAAATGAAGTTGTTTTATTCAATTTGTGTAGTGTTTAAATATTCAAAAAATAAATAAAATGTTTAGGACGGGGCTTAGGGCGGGCTATAGTCCGCCCCATTGCAGATGGAAGGGGCGGAGGATAAAATGCCTATGTAGCGGTGCATAGGACGGGGCTTAGAGCAGGCTATAATCTGCCCCATCGTGGATGTCCTTTGTTGCCTTTCTTTCATCTTTTTATGTTTTAATCGTGTTTTAGTTTATTCCGTTTTGGAAGGCAGATTTAGTTCGTGGTAAATAACTTTATTTTTTAATGAATAAGGGTTATTCTGATTGATTGATGCGTATACACATACATTAGCTGTTACGTAATCAAAACCATATTAAAATCCAATAGCTAACAAATTTACACCTTTCTCATGCAAAATTGCAAAAATCGAGTGAATTGATAGAATCAATACAAATTAAAATTCAAGATGAAAGAAATGTCACATCTTCTAAAATAATTATTGCCAATATTAGTTTTCAATTTGAAGCTCTCGTGAATAAATCAATCGAATATAGCCATGTCCAAGTTTTTGAAGAGAACAAAAATAAATACTACTAGTTCCCAATCTTTTTTCTTAATTGAAAATTAAATAATTTCTCCTAGTTGCTAAGAAAAAAATAAAGTAAAATATGTGGGCTGCGGAATGTAACGAAACCAAACTTGAATAGATTGAAAGTAATCTAATGACTTAAAGTAGAAAAAACAAGTAGCTCTACTAAGTAATTTTGTAAATTTATTACTGAAATCTGATGAGAGAGGAATAGGCACACCAATCTTCCTTCAATCCATCATTTGTGAATCACTTAGCTTCAATCCATCACTTTAGCTATCTTACTGGTAATCCGCCGTACAGTGCTCCATGCTTTCAAAAATGGGCGATATAAATCTTCTAAGTACACCTATATGAGCCAATATATAATAATCAACATTCTAAAATTAAAATGTAAGTTGTTGATTTTTTCTACTATCCTATTATTTGAAAATGCCCCTCCTATCATATATGGGCACTTTTGGACAAATCATGACAAAATTATTAAAGTACACTCTTACTTTATTCTATCTACTTTATTCACTTTTTACTTTATTCTCTCTACCTTTTTTCTCTTTCTTACTTTTTTATCTATTTATTTAACACACTCAACTTTGTGCCGAAAAGTTCCGCCTCAACTATGAGGGAACGGAGGGAGTATAAAATTATTACCTCTGCATTGTCAGCGAAACCGGGCAATTGGTAGCGTATAGATAGTGTCCTTATCTGCATGCGAAACGAATTGGGATCACGCCAGTTGGATTTTTGGATATCTTCTAGGTCACGAGAATGAAGCTTCTTGTTATATATAAACCACAACAGAGCCTGAACATTGACAAAGTTTAGTAAATAGCAAAACTAATATATAGGAGTATATACAATGAGTTTACGAGGTATACGTCAAATAAATCTGGTTCAACATCCGAAATAACAATGTCGGCATCGACATCGGCATTTAGTAGAAGAGCGGGACATCTTTTATGTACTATGGACTGCTCTGCGAAGAATCGCATATAACCTACTTGAAAAAACAGGTAACGGTCAACTAGTGGGTCGTTGGTATTGGTAAAAACCCCAATTGTTGCCTTAATCTTGAGGGAATATCGCATCCCAATGCAAGCATTCAGATATGGGGTAAACACATATAGGCAGGGAGACGAATGTCCAGCTTGGACAGTAAGTACACTCCTATAAAGGCCTCGTTTATGAAATGAGGAAGTCTTGACGTGGGGTGATTTCCCTGTAAATGGATATGGATTTACTATCCGGAAACTAAGCAGGAGCTCTGCTGTTTGCGTAGATTCAATGGCGAATGCCGCATAATAGTCAATGTAGTCCTCTTGTGTAGCTCCAGATGGGTAGAATTTGATCTTGAATGAGTGACCATCCGGCCCCTCGAATGCCGGGCTTTCGAGGGCAACACCGTACCCAACATGCCGTTGCTCCTTGTAATTTTGTACCGACCATACGTAACTTACCGTTTGCACTATTTTGCCATTATAAACCTCCTCTGCCATTCATATAGTAGATCAAAAATCTGACAAGCACAATTAAGAATATAGCAATGTGTATGCAAAAAATTAAGGAAACTCACCAACTACAAGAGATACTTATCATCTCTTTTAAAGCCATTCCTACGAGCAGATTTCGCATCCTCAACTAATTCTAATTCTGTTACCAAGTTTAGGGCTTTACATTTCTCATTGTTTGTTACTTTTCTACTTCTCATTTACTATTATTTTGCTTATATAACTGACCCGAGTTAGTTAGTGAAATGGGTTTCCAAAAAATTATAAAATACACAAATTTTATCAAATGCTTTGTTTGCGGTATGACTCATTCCCTAAGATCGATATCTACAAATTTTGTAATTAAAATTTGAATGTATTTTGTAGGCAATTATTGTAAAATTAGTACTTTCTCCATCCAAGGTGTGAACTTCTTCAAGAACACGGGACCGACCAACGGCGAACAAGGACAGAAATTAATGGAATATGAAGTACAAAGTTAATAGGTTTCATTTTATAGAGCTAGCCTCGGCACCTTATGTCGACAATTAAAATTGTTGGACGTTGAAACCGAGGAGTTTTGCATTGACGAAGACGAAGAAGATATGTTTGTGTAAGTATGTTGGCACTGTATAACCTAAATGCCTTTTGAAATCGTTATGTTATTATTCCAATCAATTATTTGATGTAGTATATTACTTAATGATTCCAAAATGTCTACATTATTTTTTCGATTCTACAATTACAATGACATCGTCACCAACAAAAACTCCTCCTACATCATATAAAACCAATGTTAATGGCGGAAATGCAAAAAACAAAGCATTACATCCAAGAAGGAAAACGATCGAAAAACTAAAATAGTTAAACAAAGTAGGAAAAATGTCATCATTTCGTGTAAACTGTGAAGGATGTGCGCCAAAAAGTTGTAGCAAACACATTAGGAATGTAGGAAATGAAAACGGCATCACTGTATTAACTCATTAAATATTTATTCCCACTTTGAGATGTTTTGAAAAATATATATTTGAAATTAATTATAAATCTATTGGTATTGATTTTATTAAGATTTTTTTTTTGGTACCATATCATATTTTTTGTCCAATTTTAAAAAACAATAGTACGTCAAACAATATTCAATATCATTTCCACCCAATTGACCACAACGTGCAGCCTTGATGGACTGTGTCACAAATACGCATTCCATTAAAACAACTCCGTTTCGAAAATACAAACGCCCACGCCCAAATCTATAGATTCACCGCGTCGATATCTCGACCAAATCCTCATTTTCCGGCGAGATCGGAAGCTTAATTTCTCCGTCGGAAGGAAAGTTCAGAAGTGGTGATCGGATATCTTAATTGAAAATTAAATAATTTCCCCTAATTGCTAAGAAAAAAATAAAGTAAAATATGTGGGCTGCGGAATGTAACGAAACCAAACTTGAATGGATTGAGAGTAAATCTAATCTAATGATTTAAAGTAGAAATAATTACTGTACTATGTATTTATGTAAATTTATTAATGAAATCTGATCAAAGAAGAATAGGCACACCAATCTTACTTCAATCCATCATTTGTGAATCACTTAGCTTTTGGATCAGGCTTAACTTTAGTTACATTACTGGTAATCCGCCGTACAGTGCACTATGCTTTCAGAAATGGGCGATAAATCTTCTAAATACACCTATATTAGCCAATAAGAAATAATCAACGTTACTAAAATTAAAATGTAAATTGATTTTTTCAACTATCGGATTACTTGGAAATGTCCCCTCCTATCAAGAAAATATGGGCACTTTTGGACAAATCGTGACAAAATTATTAAAGTACACTATACCCAATATGAATAAATACAAAAAAATGTACTATTTAGTAAAATTTCAGTACAGAGAATTTTAAATATTGATACCCTTGTCAAGTGTTGGACTCTTTCCTTTCTCATGCAAATATGTCAAATTATCATCCAAAAACCGAGTGAATTAGTATATCATAATTAAAGGAATCAATATCAAGTACATAAATTAAAATACTTGTGTTATATGCCTGCCTTCACGATCCCTTCCAAAGCATCCACCACTTTATGATTCTTCAAGTCTAGTAAGCGTCGCATAATCGACAAACTAACAACCAAATTCCATTTTCTCCCACTTCCCAAATAGTACAACATAATCAACATCAATTTTTTGATGACGACACCAACATAACCAGATGTCTACATTAATACTCATCAATCGTAGCACTAACATTCACTCCCTCATATTTTAAGTTCTCCACAAGTTATGTCCAACGTTTAGTCATATGTTGTCATTATTATTCTTCAACAATGAAGGGAATGGTATTATCCGCTCAACCAAATCTTTTTTTATGTTTTATGGAGTAGGTTCGAATGTAAAGGTTTTCAAAATAGCAAAGATTATGAATAAGTGAATAATCTTGAGGACATATGTTATTTATCATGTTTCAAAAGATAATGAAGGAATGGTGGATGTATGTTTTTGTTGGTGTAAACCTTCGGAGCGATTGAGTAACGAGATGAAGAAACGCGAACAAGAGAATGTAGGTTAAAGAGGAATCTTGTTTTATTGCTGGGAAAATTCTAGAGTGCAAGATACAATGATTTGAATTGGGGATTAAGAACCCTTGATCTATTTACTAAGCGTAATCGGCCAAGAAGAGGGAAAAACAATTAACAGCTGTGATCTAATCTATCTTACTTGCACAGATCTAACGGCTGACAATTAGCCTACACATTTGAACTAAAATCGCATTTTAGAGTAACAACTTTTCCCTGCTTGAGTCAGCCTCTTCCTTAGCTCAAAACTGAGCTCAAACCAGCAGTCAACAATTGCGGATTTGTAATTCTTAAATCCGTACAAAGGTTG
The DNA here is from genome assembly GCF_023119035.1 of Salvia hispanica. NCBI lineage: Eukaryota > Viridiplantae > Streptophyta > Magnoliopsida > Lamiales > Lamiaceae > Salvia > Salvia hispanica. Next base: position 5,191,315 of record NC_062965.1, read on the forward strand.
TGACACTGACAATGTACTTATCCCCAACACTAAGAGCTTCTTCTTCTTTTTTAGCATACTTAACTAATTGGAATTCTGTTTACATTTCTCAATATTGTTTGTTGCCTTTCTTTTCTCTGTTTCTATTTCAATCGTGTTTTAGTTTATTCCGTTTTCGAAGGTAGATAACTTTATTTTTTAATAAGGATATTCTGGCCTATACACATACATTAGCTGTTACGTAATCAAAGGCCATATAAAAATCATTAAGATCTAATGGTTAACAAATTTACACCTTTCTCATGCAAAATTGCAAATATGTCACATTATCAACCAAAAACCGAGTGAATTAATGGAATCAATATAAATTAAAATTCAAGATCAAAGAAATGTCACATCTTCTAAATAAAATAATTGTCTATATATTAGTTTTTCAATCTGAAGCTCTCGCGAATAAATCAATCGAATATAGCCATGTCCAGGTTTTTGAAGAGAACAAAAATAAATACTACTAGTTCCCAATCTTTTTTCTTAATTGAAAATTAAATAATTTCACCTACTAATTGCTAAGAAAAAAAATATAAAGTAAAATATGTGGGCTGCGGAATGTGACGAAACCAAACTTGAATAGATTGAAAGTAATCCTCATAACTTGCTAATTATTTAAAGTAGAAATAACTACTAAGAATTTTTGTAAATTTATTAATGAAATCTGATCAGAGAAGAATAGGCACACCAATCTTACTTCAATCCATCATTTATGAATCACTTAGCTTTTGGATCAGGCTTAACTTTAGCTATCTTACTGGTAATCCGCCGTACAGTGCTCCATGCTTTCAAAAATGGGCGATATAAATCTTCCAATTTCACCTATATTAGCCAATAGACAATAATCAACATAATGAATTGAGGTGTAAATTATCGATATATGTTCTATCATATTATTTGAAATGTGGTACACGATAAATGCCAATATGAATAAATATGAAATTTTTACTTAAATTTTGGTATGGAAAATTTTCAATATAGATAGCATCCCTAAATTCAATAAACATTAGTACAATATTTCGTTTAGTGGTATTAAAATACCGTGGGAAATACAGTTTTATTAGTACTACTAATATTTTTTTTATAGCTAAATCAGTATTTTCCTACTTGTAGACAAAAGAGATAATACACCCAAGAACAAGCTATATATATATATATATATAGTAAGTATGAAATTATTACCAACGAATCGTCAGCGAAACCGGGCAATTCATAGTGTATAGCTACTCTCCTGATCCTCGTGCGAAACGAATTGGGATCACGCCTGTTGGAGTTTTGGATAAATTGTCGGTCCCAAGAATGAAGCTTCTTGTTATATATGAACCATAACAGAGCCTGCATATATAGACAAAGCTTAACTTGTACACTGTTCCATAGTAGTAGAGTCATTTTGCCATTTTGGTACATTCTATAGTAGTTGAGTTATTTCTCTTTTTAGTAAAAGTCAAAACGCATTTCTACTCACTTAGCTTTCTCTCTCTTACTTTATTCTATTTTCAAATCTCTACTTTATTCTTTCTTTACCTAACTCACTTAACTCAATTTTTCTTAAATCTCGTGCCAAAAAGATGGAGTATAGTAAATAGTAGTAAAACTAATAAGTACAAGTGAGATTATAAAGCATACCGCAAATATATACTCCCTCCGTCCCGCTTTAGCAGTCCCATTGACTTTTCTGCCCTCTTTTTGTAAAAATGATAAAAAATAGTTAAAGTGGAGAAATGGTAAAGTAAGAGAGACAATAATGTAGATAAGACTCTTCTCTATATTATTCTCTCTCTTAATTTACCATTTCTCCTTTTTAACTATTTCTTATCATTTTTCCAAAAAGAGGGCAGAAAAGTCAATGAGACTGCTAAAGCGGGACGGAGGGAGTATGAATCAACACCCCGAATTACAATGTCGGCATCGGCATGGTGATTTGGTAGAAGAGCCGGGCATCGTTTTTCTATTATAGACCGCTCTGCGAAGAATCGTTGATCATATACTTGAAAAAACAGGAAAGGATCAGTTGGCGGGCTGATGGTATCGATAAAAACCCCAATTGTTGCCTTAATCTTTAGGGAATATCCTATCAAGGGTTCAATACTGGCTCTAAACATAAGAAGAGTGGGAGACGTATGTCCAGCTTGGACAGTAAACACACGTCTAAACATTTGTCTTTGATCAAATGAGGAAACCTTGTCGGTGTGTGTTATACCATATGGATCCATAGCCCGGAAAGCAAGAACCAACTGAGCTGTTTGTGTAGTTTCGATGGCGAGCGATGCACGGTTGTCAATGTAGTCGGGTAGCGTAGCTCCTCCCGGGTAGAATTTGATCTTGAACGAATGGCCATTCGGCCCGGGAAATCTAGGGCTCTCGAGTGCTTCCCCGTACCCTTGAGTCTTATACCCCTTGTAATTTTGCACCTGCCATTCGTAATTTATCTTTACCAGTGTTTTGGCATTATGCAAATCTTCTGCCATTGATCAAAATTCAAAACCTGAGAAGCAGAAAAAGGTAATAAGGATCAATTCACTAGCTACAATAAATTAAGCACCACGTGTGCAGGAAGCAAGACGAAACTCACCAACTACAAGAGAGAATTGAAGCAAAACAATTAAGGAAACTCACCAACTACAAGAGACAAGCAGCAATGTACTTATTCTTTTTTAAAGCGATTCCTACGAGCAGATTTTGCATCCTCAACTAATTGGTGTTCTGTTACCGAGTTTAGGGCTTTACATATCTCATTGTTTGTTAATTTTCTACTTTTTGCTTACAATATAGGAGTATTCTGTTTTGGAGTAACTAAATACGTTTGGTGTTAACATAACATCTAAGAAAATTAACACTAAACTGACCCAAGTTAGTTAGTGAAATGGGTTTCCAAAAATTTAAAAATACACAAATATTCATCCCTAGAGTTGTCAGCTGGGCCGGCCCACCAGCGAAATGAAACGGGTCTGGGCTGGGCTCATCAGTTGAGATGAGCTCCAATTGGGCCATTTTGCAAACCCAGGCCCAGGTCCAGCCCAGGCCCGGACCCAACAAAGGCCTACCTTCTATTATTAGTTTTTTAAAAATGTAATTAGGGGATTAATAACTAATAATAATATATTTCTCTATTTATGTATGTCATCTTGTGCACGATACATGTTTATTTTGTCTATATCATTCCAATATTTTAGATGTCTCCGAATAGACTCAAACAATAATAGTTTAATATCAACATAAGTTTCCAACTAAATCATGAATGAAACATACAATCTTGATTACATCTAAATATTTTCATAATTTTTTTAGGGTTTATGGTTTATGGTTTAGGGTTGTAACAAAATGACTCTGAAGTTTAACTTTAAGAATATTATGTATTCAAACCTTAATATATGATGATAATTATAGAATTATTTAAATTTGTTAGTTAGTTCATATACTTGTAGCTTTAAAAATACAACATCAACCCATATGTCATCATATACTAACAAAACTAACAATATTGGTTATTCTTTTAGTTATACACTTACTTTTAAATACAATATTGTTAATACAAAGTCAATAAATAAACTTAAACACATTATTAATTTAGATTTAGTTAATGAGATATAAAAGCACAAGTTATATATTTTATTTTTGCATATAATACATTTAGGATATCTTTAAAATACTTAAACAAATAATTTAAACAAACCCCAGCCCAGCCCAGCTCGGGCCCACATGGCAAGTGGGCCTGGGCCAGGCCGGACTTAGCAGAATTAGAAAAAGCCCGGCCTAGACCAGGCCGCCTCAGACATGGGCCTAGGCCGGGCTGGGCCTCAATATAGGCAGCCCTCGGAGGGCCCGGGACCGGGCTGGGCCGGCCCGGCCCACTTGACATCTCTACAGTCATCCCCTAATTTTTTGTAAAAGAACTATCTAAAATTTTGTAATTTAAATTTGAATATATTTTGTAGACAAATAGTTAAAATTTAGTACTTTCTCTGTTGAAGGTGTGGACTTCTTTACGAACACGCGACTGACCAACGACGAATAAGGACAGAAATTAATGGAATATGAAGTACAAAGTTAATAGAATAGTGTTGGACTCTTTCATTGTATAGAGCTAGCCTCGGCACCTTATGTCGACAATTAACCGAGTAGTTCTGCATTGACGAAGACGAAGAAGATATGTTTCTGTAAGTATGTTCGCACTGTCTAACTTAAACGACTTTTGAAATCGTTATTATTCCAATCAATTATTTGATGTAGTATAACTTAACGATTCCAATATGTCTACATAATTTTTTCAATTTTACAATTACAAAGACAACAAAAACTTATACATACATAATATAAAACCAATGTTAATGGCGGAAATGCAAAAAACAAAGTATTAGATCCAAGAAGGAAAACAATCGAAAAACAAGAGTAAAATAGTTAAACTAATACGTAAAGAAAATTGTCATCATTTCGTGTAAAGGAATGTAGGAAATGAAAAGGGCATCACTCTATTAACTCATTAAATATTTATTCCACTTTGAGATGTTTTAAAAACTATATATATTTGAAATTAATTATAAATCTATTGGTATTGATTTTATTACGTTTTTTTTTTACCATATCATATTTTTTGTCCAATTTTTTAAAAACTATAATACGTCAAACAATATTCAATATAATTTCCACCCAATTGACCACAACGTGCAGCCTTGATGGACTGTGTCACAAATCACAATATTATTGTCCATTACTTCACGCGCTCAAAGCCTTCAACATCAAAACAACTCCGTTTCCAAAATCCCAAATCTATACATTCACCGCGTCGATTTCTCGGGGCAAATCCTCATTTTCCGGCGAGATCGGAAGCTTTCTCCGTCAGAAGGGAAGTTCAAAGGTGGTGATCTGCTTGACTGATGGCTCCGGTTTCGGCTCTCGCCAAGTACAAGTTAGTGTTCCTCGGAGATCAATCCGTCGGAAAAACGAGTATCATCACTCGGTTCATGTATGACAAATTCGACAATACTTATCAGGTGCGGAATCACAAATTCGTCAAGTTAATGTTTACCATTTTTGAATTTAGTCTTATGTTGCTAGGACTCTGGATCTGATCCCTAATACCACTAATTAGCTCTTGGCACACAGTTTATTCCGTCCAGATCTTTGTTTTTTTTTCTGCTTTTTTGCTCGTAATTTTTGTCAATAGTTCAATCTCCAAACTTTCATTGATCTGCTGCTGCGGTTACAGAATTTTGTAATGTCGAGATGTGTGATCCTAGTTGGATCCATCTCTTATGCAATTAATCGAATTATTCTTCATTTTTCTGTTGTGATTCGTAGTAGTGTTATTTTTTCTCGGTTTTAAGGCATCTTAGTTTATTGGCTCGTGTCAGTTGAGCTGATTTTGTTGTGAGGAATTCAATGAGTTCAATAATAGGTGTTTTAAAGATTATGTGTTCTTTGTTTTGTTACACATCAATCAACTACACTCTTAGTTCATCACAGATTAGAAACCAAATATTCTGCTCGATTTAAATTAAACAGCACCCGGCAACTAGACAAACGTGGAATAAGTGATTGCAGTTATCTAATGCTATATTCAGGGAATGTTTTAGTTCACTTTTGTTCATATTATCAATAGAACCTTTATCTGTGACTGTATAATATGTAGAATAAAATTTTCATCTTACTTGTTTGCTTTTTATTTTTGTTTAGGCAACTATTGGTATTGATTTTCTTTCAAAGACAATGTATCTTGAAGACCGGACTGTACGTTTGCAGCTGTGGTAAGATACCCTTCTTCATCGGATGATTTCATGAATGCTTCCTAAAATAGATTTTATATATGCATTCTTGTAGAAATAATTTGCCAAAAAAATATCATCTAGAATCTAGAGGTTTTTGGTATGCCTATTTTTGTAGCATCATAATTGGAAAAACTAGGCATGCCTATTTTTGTAGCTTATCACAATTGAGTTTTCTAACTGCAATCAAAGTGAAATTTTAAGTGGTTCTTAGTGCCAGTGTGCTCTTGGGTATTCCATTCCTTCCTGGCACATACCTATGATTCTACTATGAATTCCACTTTTGCTCGTATTTGTTTCTCAGTTTCTTTCTTGTAGAGGAATAATCTTCTAATCTGTTCATGTTCAGGGATACTGCTGGACAAGAAAGATTTAGAAGTCTCATACCAAGCTACATAAGGGATTCCTCTGTTGCTGTCATAGTATATGATGTTGCAAGTATGCCACTGTGTCTCTTATTTAATTTATAGTTTTATACTTCATTTGATGATGCATGATTGGCTCCAGATGTACTTTTAATTTCATACCGAGAAGTGGAAAGTACTTTTTTCTCTTATGCTTCCTGCTGGCTTGTACCTTTTCAAGACTCATGCTTGGTAGTTGGTTTCATAATTCTGATCTTAATGTTGCTTGCTTTGACATATGTCTATATTAAACCAATTCTGTAACAATGTACTAGTACTTGTAAGCAAAGCTATTATTTCAAATACATGAGGTTGCTTTGGTAAAAGTCTGAAAGCTGGGATAAAAGGCAGTGTAGCTGTGCTTCAGGAAAGTAGTGAAATATGACATTTGCCTGATATTCACTTAACAAAGCTGTTTGATTTTATAGTGAGCTTCCTACTTAAGAATCTAAATGTTGCTGTGTAACGTTGTAAGCTTTTCTTTATCATTACTTTGATGATGTTTATACTGGTGTAACCATTTGATAACTATAACAGGCAAGTTTCAATCGAAGAAGCAGAGGCTAAAGCTCGTGATTTCAATGTCATGTTTATTGAAACTAGTGCAAAAGCTGGTTTCAACATAAAGGTAACATAGATACTGCACTCGACCTTGTACTACTGCAAATTGATTTGTATGTTATATGCAACTCAAACTGCTAAATCTTGTTTTTCAACGAGGAATGTGCCTCACTAAAGTGAAAATATTATGATGCTGAGCTTTACATATGTGCAGGCACTATTCAGGAAGATCGCTGCAGCCTTGCCGGGGATGGAAACTCTGTCATCAACGAAGCAAGATGAGATGGTTGATGTCAACCTCAAGTCTAGCAACGCAAACGCATCCCAGTCACAACAGCAGTCGGGAGGTTGCGCTTGCTAAAAAGGTGAACCGGAACATTGGGTTGCGCTTAAGATATATTTTTAATGGACGGAATATGCATCTGTAAAGAGCCTTCAACCTTGAGCATTGAATTTTGTTTGTGATTGTCGAGAGTATTTCAAGTCGTCGGATGCAGTTGATTGTCATTGATGTTCATTTTTTTCTGTTTCTCTTCCTAAACTTGTACCCATGATTATTGAATTTGAGACAGCATATAGTCATACTTTCTTCTTTCTGTCACATGCTCTAGTATTGCTCGTTTAGTTTCTACAAGTACCTTTTTCCTTTATATTTGTAATGTTGAATAGTAAGTTATTTAGTGATAATTGTTATTTGAATTATGATGTTTGGTCAGATTATAGTCAGTTCTTTAACATTTGAAATTGAAATATTAAATCATGAAATTTTAATTTTTCTCAATGGTATCATCTATCTAAAAAACAGTGTTTTTTGGTGATGTTCAAAATGATAGTGTTTATTAAAATGAGAGTAGAAAAAAAATATTTAAAAGAAACGAGGATGAGATAATTTTACAAATTGAAATTTCGTGGTTTAATTTTATTTTTTTTGGATCGTTCCAATTTCCCCTAGGGGGAATGCCCAAGTGGAATCCATGTCTTCTCTCCTATTCAGTTTCTCTTCATGTGTGCATGTCATCCTTCTCATCACTGCAAATCCTTTCTCCGGCTATCATTCCAATCCAATCAAATCCATGTATTTGATCAAAATTACAGTATAAATGGGTACTACTACATGAATATTCATAATTTGATAAAAAAATTTTAATAAAAAATTGAGATGCTTTTAAAAAATATCGAATATTTCATTATTTCATTTGCTAACTCTATCAATTGTTGATTTTTTTCGTGTATATATATAAAAGAAAAAAAAATTAAAGTATGTCATAAATCCCAAATAGTGAAACGACAATACAATGATTCTCAAAAGATTAATATTATTCCCTCCATTCCTTGTTAATTGAGAATTTTTTTGGACACGGAGATTAAGAATCGTGTGTTAGGTGGACGTTGAATAAAGTAAGAGAGATGAATAAAGAATAAAGTAAAAGAGGGAAAGTGTTACTTTTGACAAAAATAAAAATGACTCAATTAATTTGAAACTTTTCAAAATGGAAAAATAACTCAATTATCAAGGAATGGAGGGAGTACTAGTTAAATATAGACTACATCTGTTTCCTAAAAATAAAAACTTTAAAAATGCTACGGATATTAATGCATAATTAATGAGAGAGGAAGAGAAAAAAATGGAAAAGTAAGGTAGATGAAGAGAAAATTAGTGGAATTGGTGTTAATGGATTGTGGGGTTGATTTCCTTAAATGGAAAGTTTTTACTCCCTCCATTCACAATTAATTGACACCAATTTCCTTTTTCGTACGTCGACAATTAATTCACATTCTTACTTTTTACATATTCTATTAACTTATCATACTCATATTTTATTATAAAACTAATATTTCATTCGCCTCCTCATAGTTGAGTCATTTTTTTTTCATTTTGGGAAGTTCCCTCCGTCCCTGAAAATTTGTCACCTATTTCCATTTCTGTCCGTCCTTAAAAATTTGTCACATTTCACTTTTATCATTTTTGGTAGTGGATCCTACATTCACACTCACATTTTATTATAGAGTGAATTACATAAATGGTACCTGATCTTTCAATTTCGCACGTAAATGGTGTCTGATATTTATTTTATATCGTTTTTGGTACTTATAAATCACATTTTTGGTACCTGATGCAATTTTCTTCCCAAAATGCCCTTTAAACAAATATATTTTCTCATTTATGTCATAGAGGGTATCTTGGGCAAACATAAAATTAGTACAAAAAGTGATATTATAATATCTTCTCTCATTCTCCTAATTCTTTATACTATTATAATTAATCAATATTAATATTAATTTTCATTTTTAATATCATTCAAATATACTTAAATATAACTATAGTTATAATTATATTTAATTATTATTGTTATAATACTAAAAATTGATAGTAATTAATAAATAATTGTAGCATAATTATATAAATTATGAATCACATAATATTATGTAATAATTATTATTATTATTTTACATTAAATTAGTAACTAATCAATATAGATTATTATTGTTATGATACTAAAAACTGATAGTAATTAATAAATAATTGTAATATATATATATATATATATATAAATTATGAATCACATAATATTATGTAATAATTATTATTATTATTTTACATTAAATTAGTAACTAATCAATATAGATTATTATTGTTATAATACTAAAAATTGATAGTGATTAATAAATAATTGTAGTATAATTATATAAATTATGAATCACATGATATTATGTAATAATAATTATTATTATTTTACATTAAATTAGTAACTAATCAATATAACCTTAATAAAAATATAACGTTGTGAATTGTATTTTTAGTTAGGTGTTTCAACCTTAAAATGAGTATAAAATAATTTAATAAAAAATATTCAATTGATTTAATTACTTTAAATAATTAATATAATTAGGTATTTTGTTTTTTATTTATATTATGAATGCAATTAGATGTATTTATAAACCACTAAAAAGAAAGAAGAAAAAAGAAGGAAGAAGAAACATTTTACTAAGGAGAAAAAAAATAAAAGAAAGGAAGATAAAATACTAAAAAGAAAGAAGAAAATGAAGAAAAAAGAAAGAAGAAGAAACTAATGAAGAAAAAGAGAAATAAGAAAGGAAGAAAAAATAATCACATATTAATGGAAATTTCCAAAAATATCCTCCATGAAAAAAAATCACATATATGGTACCTAGGGTTATTTTTGTCACTGGGTACTAAAAACGATATAAAATAAAGATCAGGTACCATTTATGTGCGAAAGTGAAAGATCATGTACCATTCATGTAATTCACTCTTTATTATAAAACTAATATATAAAAATAGGACTTACATTCCACTAACTTTTTCAACCCACATTCTATTACATTTCTTAAAACCTGTGCCGGATTAATGGTGACGAATTTTGGGGGACGGATGGAGTAACATTTTTTCTCACTCTTATTTTATTCTTTCTTACTTTATTCACTTTCTACTCTATTCTTTCTAAATTTTTTTCTCTCTTACTTTTTTTATCTATGTATTAACACACTAACATCTACTTCCTCCGTCCGAGATAATTTAACCCAGTATTCCATTTCGGTCCGTCCCAGATAATTTGACCCGTTTCACTTTTACCATTTTTGATAGTGAACCTCATATTCCACTAACTCATTCTTACTCACATTTTATTATAAAGCCAATATTTTAAAAGTAGGACCCACATCTCACCAACTTTTTCAACTCACTTTCTATTACATTTCTTAAAGAGGGAACATCTTTTTTTGTCCACGAACTTTGCCAAAGTATCATTTTAAGTCCGTAAACTTTGAAAATATCATTTGAGATCCACCAACTATGGATTAATATCATTTGAAGTACTTTTTTACTATTTCCAAGTTTTTCTGGACGAAAATACCCTCAATAGTCAATACCTTAAAGGGTATATATTTTTAATAAACTTATCATATACTCATATTTTTTACAAATATCTTTACAATATATTTTTTACGAATTTTCTAAATACAATCTGACCTTCAATATTGTCACTTAATTTTGTGACATGCAAGTAAAATTGCTTCTTTAATTTTTTATATTAAAGAATTTTAAAATTGAATAAAGAACTTTTCTTTAATAATAAAAAATTGAATAAGAATCTTTTATTGCATGTCACAAAATTAAGTGATAATATTGAATGTTAAATTATATCTAGAAAATTCATCATAAATATATGGTAAAGATATTTATAAAAAATATGAGTATATGATAAGTTTATTAAAAATATATACCCTTAAAGATATTGTGGGTATTTTCTTCCAAAAAAACTTGAAAATAGTAAAAAAGTATTTCAAATGATATTAACCCATAGTTGATGGATCTCAAATGATATTTTCAGAGTTCACGAACCTAAAATAATACTTTGGTAAAGTTCGTGGACCAAAAAAGATGTTCCCTCTTTCTTAAAACCCGTGTCCGGTCAAATTGTCTCAAATTATCTCAAACGGCGGGAGTATTTATTAAACTTCGTGCCGAAAGTTCAGTCTCAACTCTGAGAGAACTTAGAAAATATATAAAATTCCAGTTTCACTGTATTTCTTTTTAGTCGTGCTAAGTAAAAAAGTTTCAACTATTATTTTGTCTCTTCAAATATATTTTTTTATTTTTTCTGTTTTTATAGCAGAGTATATATATTACTTCTTCAAAGATATTTTTTCTGTTTTTTTAGCAGAGTACACATTACAGCATCAAATCAATCCCCATCAAGCAACCACATGTTCTTCTCAATCATATTCTTCTCTCTTGCAATCAGGCAATTAAAGTAACACAATGTTTGGTCCACATCGATTCAGCATAATTAGCATGAATAAAGTAACACAATGTTTGGATCCACTCAATTTCACCTCTTTCTCAACCATCCATGATATTTCCCTCACTACATATTTGATCTTCACCCACAGCTACCATTCAACCTCCAGTCATGTTAGGTTTGCTACTCACTTCTCTCATCTATTTCTTTCTCACTTAATTGTATGTGTGTTTTGTCCAAGTTCTAGTTTTTAGTTTGCTTCGCCTCTGATTGATTTCCTTTCCAGCATCTATGAGTTGCAATTTTACAATTTCAATGTTGATTCCATTTGATTTTATCATATCTGATTTATTCCATATCTGACATTAGTGGATCTACATTGTGTTACTCTGTTTTGTTGGACTGATTTTGTTGTTAGGAAATTCTGTTTTATAATATCTTGAAAGGTAAATCCGCAACTTTTTATTATTGTTCCTTTTTTTTGTGGGTTTAATTTTTTGGTTTGCTTGGCTTCTATTTGTGGGATTATCATAAGGAAGACCAAATCACCAATATTAGGTGTCCATATGATGATGTTCAGTTTTTAATATGGTAAAGGACATATTTGCATGAAGACCTTGTGAGATTGTTACGGACTCAATTCCCACCTCGGTTGTAAGAACAACTGATATGGGGTATATAGATTAAATGGACTCTCTGTTCTAACAGGCTAGTCTTTTGGGTATATCAGAGACCATTTACATTATTACATAATAGTAGTACTAGTGAGTATTTAGTGACATCTTTATGCCAAAAACATCAGTTTCAGTTTCTTTAACTTGATGAAGATTGTGTTATTATTTAGAATGTTATTAACTTTTGGAACTAATCTATGGCAGATAATCAAGTTCCGATGTTGGCAAACGATGGTTATCGCCAACCGCTTCACAGGCTTAATCGATCTCAATGGTGGATTTTCGTGGTATTGAACATCGTATTTGTTATTGTTGGTCAAGCTGCAGCTGTGCTGTTGGGAAGATTTTACTATGATCAGGGCGGAAACAGTGAATGGATGGCCTCTCTTGTCCAAACCGCGGCTTTCCCTATTCTTTACATCCTGTACCTTTTCCTCCGCTCCCCTGATAAGTCGTCCACCAGTTTATCAGCGCCACCACCTTCTACGCGCCTGATGGCCTTAATCTACATCGTTGGTGGCGCCATTATTGCTGGAGACAACATGTTGTACTCCATTGGACTGCTCTACCTCTCTGCTTCCACTTACTCTCTCATCTGCGCGACGCAGTTAGCATTCAATGCACTTTTCGCCTTCTTCATCAATCAGCAGAAGTTCACTGCTCGGATACTGATTTCAGTCGCACTTCTTTCGTTATCTGCTTTATTGCTCGCCACCAATGATGGCTCGGATGGACCTTTGAGGGCCTCCCGGGGAGATTATATCCTTGGAGTTGTCACAACGCTCGCAGCTTCAGCGCTGTACTCCCTCATCTTGTCCCTCATGCAGCTGACGTTTGAGAAGGTGCAGAAGAGGGAAACTTTCTCGGTCGTGCTTGATATGCAGGTTTACACGTCGATCGTGGCAACATGTGTCACCGTTGTGGGCCTCTTCGCCAGTGGAGAATGGGGGACCATAAGGGGAGAAATGGAAGGGTTTGGGAGCGGAGAGGCTTCCTACATCATGACACTGGTGTGGACAGCCGTGGCGTGGCAAATCTCTTCTGTTGGTGTGGTGGGACTGATATTTGTGGTGTCGTCTCTCTTCTCGAATGCTATCAGCACCCTCTCTACAGCAGTCACGCCGATTGCCTCTCTGGTTGTCTTCCACGACAAGATGAACGGGCCAAAGATAGCCGCGATGTTGCTGGCATTTTTGGGTTTTGCTCTTTACATTCGTCAGAACTATCTGGATGATCTTGAGGCGAGGAAGAAACAACAAAGTGAAGAGTGTGATGAATTTGTGCAGTAATTGAAGTTAACATATTGGTTTATTAGTCTCTTATGCAGTTGTAAAATAGCTAGTGTGCAGTGTTGTGCTAAGCCTTAGTTTTAATTTTTTTTATTTAACTTGACAGAAATAAAATAATTTTGATTAGAGATGTAGCACATGGCCACCTAGTTTGATTTATGAAATCTTAATTTCCCAGAAGCTCAAGATTTGGGTGTCACAATTTCATTCCCTCTTTATTTGACTAATTTAGCTTTGTTTCCGCAAATTCAATTGTGATTGAGATATACAAACTTCAATTTTTCCAACTGTATTCGCAATAAATTAGTTTCGACATCTATGACCCCAACAACCTAAATATCCCAAATTGAATAAACACACCAAATTCCACCCTATAATTTGGTGATTAAAGTTAGTGTAAAGGAAGTGAGTGATGAGATGCTTTATTCTACGTGTGTTTTAAAAAATTATGTAAATAGATGTGTTTATCACCAATAGGATAGTGATAAAATGTAAAATTATATATTGTACAAACTCAAATTTCCTCAACACAGCTTCAATACAGTTTCAATATAATATCAACACAGTGTAAAATTTCAAGATTTTAATGTCAACAAAGTATAACACAATATCAACACAACGCATCAATCATTGACTACCGTTGAAATTTCGTTGACATTTTCCCGTTGATGTTTTTTTGTGATCTGTCGACATTTTTCAATGGTCCAGATCATAGTTTTGAGTTTGTACAATATTTAGAGTTTTCCTTTGATCACATCCCATCACGAATATCCATAGAATCCATAATTTGTGTCAAGATGGTAATGAATTTTTAATTCTTATATTTTTTTTTCATGCAAATAAAATGAATTTATCATTCAATTACATCATCCAACAAGTGGATCGAGTACAATGAATAATGAAAATGATAATGAAGATTTGAAGCGTTAAACATCCACTAATCCGTTTGAAATTTAAAAACCGGCAAGCTAAATCTGAACCATGATATCATTATTCCTTTAGGAGCAGCACACTTCGTTTGATTTCTAATCATGTTTTCTTCTTTGGTTGAACGGTGAAATTTGATGAATTTAAACTGAAACTTCGTTTTCATTGTCCATAATTACTTTGGTCCATATCCCGTGGAACCAATTTTACTTATTACTACTACAGTTGTAGTACTTTTATTTTATACTACTATTTTAAAAGAAAAAGCGATGATTTATCTTAAATAAAATTTCATTTGTTCCCTAAAAATAAAAATTCTTACTCTTTTAATATGTCCCCTAAAAATTGAAACTTTCTATTTAAATAATTTTTTTTTTCTCAAATTGGATGAGACTCATTTCCACTAAAGATTTTTCTTCCTATTCTTTTTCACTTTCTCAAATTTGCATTAAAACTCAAGTCATTTCCAAAGTTGTTATTTTTAGGGAATGGGGAAGTATGGTTTTTTTACAAAGTCATAATTAGTTCTTTGCCACATTAATTTCGATTTATAATTTATATTCTAATCTAAAAAATTATGGAAGTGACCAAGAGGCACAAGAAGTTACTGATTTAAAATTATGCTTAAAATGTACATAAATTTTTGTTTATGGAGTACTACTATACTATCTTAACAATATCTCGTAGAACATTACCATTTTGATCAACAGCAAGGAATGAGGTGTTTGAAATGAACTACTACCATGTTATAACTTATAAGTATGAACCTCATTTATATATCACCTTATATTTGCGTTATAAAAAAAACTATAGTGATGAGTTTGTGTATAATTATG
This sequence comes from Salvia hispanica, assembly GCF_023119035.1. NCBI lineage: Eukaryota > Viridiplantae > Streptophyta > Magnoliopsida > Lamiales > Lamiaceae > Salvia > Salvia hispanica. The sequence goes on from NC_062965.1 coordinate 5,206,558, forward strand.
TTATCCATCTATTTGATATAGGAATAAAAGCAAATACGCACTAACGTGCTATTATGATCAAAAAAATAATAAATTATAATGAGAAGAAAATGTAGATCCTTACATTAGACACTTTCAAATGACAGCCATTACCCATGAGCATAAGTTAGCCATCAATTGAAAAGACAAAATAATTTGTTAATGATAGTAGATAGACTAAATACAGACCACAAATAGCATCACTATGAAAAAGCTAAATCCACTATATTTGTACTTGATGTCATAAAACTCATAATTAATAGTTGAAAATCCAATTAATTTGAGTTAAAGCATTGTCAAATCTTCTACTATGTGTGAATCCCTTGATGCCAAGTGCACTTACTTATGTTCACACAGGAAACAATAAAAGCTATTTAATTTGTGTAGTGGGATTTTTGAGAACCCACTCATCTTAAGAAACTTTTTTATACATAAAAAATTTATTTATCAGTAATTTATTTAAATGAAATATTAACGTGTAAGAAACTATGTTTGTCACAATATTCTAATCTTATGCAGTCAAATAGGAGTAGTTGTTTAGAAATCACAAAAATATGAAAACCGAGGTGGATTTGAAAATGGAAAGTTAATAATTTAGTACCACTATATAATGAAACATTATCTTAATTATGTTTATTTATTTACTAATATAAAATGCGAGTCCAACGGAATTGCAATTGGAGTAGCCGTCTAAGTAGATTGTATGAAATATTATACTATTAAATATCGTATTGGATTTATTCTGTTTAGATTAACTAATCTAACATTATAGTATTATCATTATTTTATGATTCTGGAGTCTGGTTTTGAATTCGTCAGATGTAATTAATATTTTCTAGCTAGTTTGTTTGTGACTACCGTGTTTATTTATCTATCCTTTGACTTACTAGTTAATTACTGCTATAAAAGAACTTCATTTCGCTTTCCAATTTAATTGATTTGAGAATCAATCCAAGAGTATCGATCAATTTTAAATGAAAATTAGAATTAGTCAATCGCAATAAAAAATTGACGAGAAGGCAAAAATAGAAGAAGAAAAAACCTTCTTTGGGGCCAATGACAAGACTTGTGATCTGAAAATCATTGTAGTATAGTACTGTAATTTTAACTGAATTTTTTGATAACTGTAATATAAAAAATTAAAAGTATTGTTTATATGTTTTCTTATAAGAAAAACCTCCAAGATTACGTTGCGCAAATTAGTTAAATATTTTCTATAAATTAAAAAAAGTCATATTTATACGATCAAAAAGTATTCTGTAGTATTTTTTAATTAAGGAGTATTCAGTAGTCATATTTATAAGTAAAATGCTTTATCCATCGTCAAATATTATTTAAACTACTCTTGGAATGTTATTCGTTGGCTTTTGATTTCATATAATGAATTAACGACATTTGAAAATTGAAAGTTCAATTAATTACAGCATATGTAGCTATCGAACGCTTTATCTAAATTGGTCTTAATTATAGGAATAAAAGTACGTCATTTATTAATATAATTCCAATTAACTTTTAATTAATTTTTTGAGTCATCGTCAGCCAACGTAATTGGATAGATTTTATTTAATTATAGCAGGGAAAGAAGAAAATGTGACTGATTTTTTGGATTAAGGCGAGATATTTTAAGTAATTGAGGTGGTGATATCGCCATCATTATCAAGATTAGGTGATGCATTTTGTAATGAATTTGAATGAAGAATCTCTCTCTCTCTCTCTCTCTCTCTCTCTCTCACACACACACACACACACACACACACACGCACACACACAATTGCTGTATAAATTGTTTAGATGAGAGGTATTAATCTGAATGACCTGTGCTGTGCTCACCAATTATAATAAAAGGTTGTATTGTCACATTGTTTTGGATTCAAACATAACTAGTGCCAGTTGTATAATATTTCCCTTTTTTATTCAAAAAATAGAGTTAGAGATGATTAAGAAATTCCTAATAAATCTTTATGAAATGGTAAATTGATATGACATCCTCGCATGATATGAACTAATAAGTCAAAACGCTTTGAATGGAACTTTTATTTTTACATTTTGCAGTCTAAATTCATAATACTAATAGCTAATATCAACATATTTCTGCCAAAACAAATCCAAAAATTATAGTTTCGACCCAAATTATCATAACATAGTTTGAAAATGCAACAAAATCATTTATGTATCCCAATTGCAGCACATCTTTAAAGCCTCCAATGTAATAGAAGCTAAATTACAATTAATATTAAAGTGATATATTTATGTTACTAGTTCAGTGAAGAGTAAGCCAGCAAAGCAGCAATGTACAGTCAAGATCAAGAATTCAATACAACAACTCCTCACCTCATTTCCACACCAAATTTAACACTCAACACACCTAAATCTAGGTGTCTCTCTCCTTTTTTAATTATGAATTGGTGAAGTGTACTATTACTTGAGAATGGACTTGACATAGTTCGGTTAGTACTATAGCACTAATGTATTTACATTGAAACTGAATTATGCATGGTGTCTAATTAATAGAGTCATTTACGATTGTTTCCAAACAAATCCTTTACTAGAATCTTGAATTAGCAACTGAAAATTTATGCTACAAAACAACAAGAATTTATTATACCGCGAGAGTCTTGTAATCGTATTCGGTAATAAGAATCATTCTTGCATCATATTGACATACCGTAAAAAATTGATAGTGATGAATCTATATTTAGAATTCGATCGTGCACTAAAAACTAATAATACAACAGTATTTCTATCTATAATTCAACAGTATTTTGGTGTGATTCCAACTCATACTATGTAGTATAACCAGATGTGTTGACAAAAACTTCTAAAAAAAGTGTCTATTTTGTTTTTAATCCATTGATTGCGTTATTTCTTATTCAAGAAAAAGTTCAATTGCAATTTGATATTTTCGTCCTATTCAATTAAAAATTCCTCTCCACTAGTATATTTTTGTAGTTTAGTGACCAAACCATAAAGCACTAAAATTTAGAAGCATACCACTCTTTAAAACGGTGCCACATATTTCACTTTTAATCCAAACAAATAGTTTGTCAACCCTATCAATAATCACACTCAAAATTCAACTCTAATAAGATCACCTAATTCAAAACAATCCTAATGCTAATTCACTTAGCCCCTCCGAGGGCATTTTCGTAATTTTATATATCACGAAAATAAATAAATCATCCCCAAAATATCACTATATTCCTTTTCCCCCCCTTTATTTTTCCCCAATTCAACAGTGACTTTTTCCAATTACAAACCAAAACAAAACGGTCACAACACGAGTTGCGGGGCAAAACCGTAAAATTAGAGCGTCGTAATCGGCAAAGTCAAAAGTCAACGGCGAATGAACTCAATGCCTTGAATTGTACCTCCCGAAATCGGCGAGCTTCCGCGACCGGTTTTTGCAAAACGACGCCGCTGCGGAGAGATGAGGCTTCGCCGGAACCCTCGTCTCGCCGGGGAGGACAGCCTCCGGCGGAATCCCCTTCTGATTCCACTGCCGGCTCGGGCTGGCTCGGACCAGAGGACTCAGGCAAAACGCCAATCCTGAGAGGCTCCGATTCTGGCCGCCGCCGCCTCCCCTCCGCCGCGCACGCGCCGGAGTCCTCCGCGGCGTCTGCCTCCACCCCTGTGACGACTCCGACGAGTAGCCGCTCGATCCTCCGTGGCAATGCTCGTCCTCCTCCTCGTCGGAGCATCGCGCCGGCGACATTCCGCGGTCGCGATTCCGGCACGATCTCTGCTGCGCTCCGATCGAGCTCTCGTCCACCGAGAACGACCGAATCTGCTTCCTCCGCCGCCCGGGGATCATGCTGGAGAACCGAAACGGTGAATTGGAGCAGGATTGACCGGAAACCCCTTGATCCGAGCTCGAATTGAAATCGTGCTTGTCAGATTTCGATCTGAAGAGACCTGAAAACAGAGACGAGAATCTGCCGCCGCGGTGGCCTTTCCCGTGGCTAATATCACCCACCGCGGCGGGGGCATGCTGCGGCGTGGTGTAGAGGCTCCGCTCGCGGCCGTGGATTTGCCAGGTCGCGGCGGCGGCGTCCGTCGGCCGGCGGGAGATGTAAGGGGAGACTGATCGCGGGAACGAGAGAGGCGGTGGATTTTGCTGCTGCTGCTGCTGCGATTGCTTCAGCGCCTGCGCTTCCATTATAGCGAAGAGGCGGTCGCGGAGGCAGGAGGCGCAGACGCCGACGCTGCTGCTGAGATCGGCGGCGTGCTTTTTGCACCTCATTTTGTGTGTATTTACAGCTACAAACAAATCAGAGATATCTGTATATGTATATGTATGAATCTATATAGCTATCTAGAGGTCTAATGGAGAGGAATTTGGAGGTAATCGCATTATTCTGTTGGGTAAATCATGCGTCTGTGTGTAAATTCGGAGGATCTTTGATGAGCAGAGTGAGGATTTGTCTTCTTCCTCTTCTTCTGCAATTCAATTGTGTGTTTTTAGAGAGAGAAAGACAAGAAATGCAGAATTAAGAGCAAACTGGGTTTGTCTTTAAGAGAGAGAGAGAGAGGGAGTCAGTAAACAGTACTTGCACTAGTGGGGTTGGGTTGTCAAATAGTGTTCCAAGATTTATCGATTTATTAATTCATAAACAAAATACTCCTATCTACGTGGATCAATCCAATATATAGGAATCAAAATATATAAGTTCATTTCTTAGAAAATAAATTTAGTATTTTAAAATTCACAATCGTGGCAAATTTACTTAGTCAAATTACTAAAAATTTAACTTCATAGTAATAACTAAACGGCTCAACGCCTAAATCGCATGCTTTGCGTTGAACAATGATGAAAAGATTTCCTTCTCTGTGATGAATTAATTGCCTGGAAACAGCTGACTGCTGATATATTTGATTCCATTAAAATGGATGGAATTAAAGAATACTTTCAAGGTGGCCTTCGGTTGCTACGACTAATTATCATGAGATTATCCATCTAATATTAAATTGTGAGATTATTTTAGTTGGAGGGTGATGATATGACTAATAATCATGAGACAATTTATCTAGGATTAAGTTGTGGGGGTCAATTTTATAAACCAAACATAATACGTATTTAATCATGAGATTTAGTCTTATCAACCGAACACCCCCGAAATATTTGGCCAAATAAATTGAGATGTTAGACTTGTGTATAAACTTATATATTCAAAATAATAATGGAGAAAAAGAAAGAGAAAAGTACTTAGTCTGATCTCACATATAACCCAAATTTAAGCTATATATCGACACATCAAGATAAGGTGTACTAAAGTCTAATGACGTTTATAATCGATATTCTACCGATGTCTCTTTAGTCGTCATTCATTAGGAGTACTAATTTTTAAGCATATCTATTTTGCTACAAATACACATGTAAAATTATTATCATGGTATTTTAAATTGAAATTGAGTTAGAATTTGTAAAATTATCGAAACTCAACCCTTGATTTTAACATTATCCATAGACTTTGAACTTAACCACACAATTGAGCTTGACAATCAAGTTTCTTCACATCAAGGGCACCTTAGAAAGCGAAAAGCAAAATTTTCACATGATAAACTATAATACCTTTACATTCAAATTTTAATGTTTCGTTATAAGAAATATGGATATAATTACGTGCGAAATCGTATGCTCCTCCGATTATTTTAAAGTTTTTACTAATTATGCAAATTAAAATGGGATTATCTATGCAACACAATTAAATGTTTGGAGTCACAAAAACGAGCAAAAAAATTTATATAGTCTAATAAATAATGAATATTGACTATTAAGATTTAAGGAAAAAATAGAAGGTGAAATGTTCAAAGTCCTTTAATGCTACGGCAATTGGCCAGGTCTGAATTTTGAGCTCCGTCAAAGCACCTTGACATTTCAAATTTGAGATCGTTAGATGATAATTAATGTTAAAAAAACACTATATTATTTTGTGTTTGGATATTTGGTTTTGGGTGTTTTATTTTCTGGTTTGAATTTAAAATTTTGATTTGTCTATAAATTTGGTCTTCTTTGCCGTTAAAACATGGGTACTACTTGACTCGTACCACACACTTCGGAAGATTTGGAAAAATAGTTTAGATTTTTAATTTAATTAATTATAATTGACAGCAAATCGATGGAGGATTACAGAAGTTTCGAAATTTAATTATTGTTGAGCAGATTTAACTCTGACATCCAAGGTTATTGAAAAATTATTCCCCATTAGATCTGAGTCCTCTATTCTATCATAGTTATAATCGCATTAATAAAAAAAATGTCAGTATTTTCTCCCAAAATTGTAAGCCAAAAAAATTAAAAGCGTGGGTTTTATATAATACACTTTACTTAATCAGGTTATTATATATGAAGTCATTTATAATGGATGGACTAGGAGTTTACTTGCATTAATGATCATTAAATTTCTTAATTCTCTTATAGTAATAATGTAATAGCGGTCAGACTAATTTGGTGAACTTTCTTAAGACAACCATAATTTATTTAGGCTATACTCTAGCTCTCTTATACTGAAATTAAATTAACTTGCATTAATGTCTTCGCTATACATGAGTCGTCAATAATTTTGTGGTCGAAATAATTATAAGTAGTACTACTATTATATTTATTTAAATTGATTTTTCATAATTAAAATACGTACTAGTACTATATATGTAAGACATGTGTCATTAATACTTTCAAAAAAGTGTCATGCTGCCTCATGCCGATCATCAATAAAAAACAAGAGACGTCATGCTTCAAGTTAGAGGATATGTTACTTGCTAGCCCCAATATTTTCTTAAAAAGGAAAAACCATAAAATAAAGTGGTGAAATTCAATATTGTATGATTATTTATTCAGCATAAAGTAGAAGCAAAAGCCACTTTTGTTTGTTCGATAGTGAAATAAGGCAATAAAATTTTACTCATATAGCATGACTGCCATATTTTATGCTATACATAAATATCGATTTTGATGGATTTCATCAAAGATTTGCCATCCACATGTAGCGCACTATTCCGAACTTTGCACAGCCTAATATTAGGAGGAAATTATTCCATATACATATTCTGATGGAATTACGGTCAAATTGTCCAAAATATTTTAGAAAATTTGTTCAAATTCTGATACATTCATAGCTTTGGAAATTAGATTGACACGTGTTTAAAAAAAATTGTTTGATTTTATGAAGAAAAGTAAAAAGGAGAAAGTGAGTGGAATGTGAGACTCATTTAAAGTATTAGTTTTATATTGGATTTTGAGTGTAAAAAATTGGTGGAATGCGAGGTTTGCATAATAAAGTAAATGATTCTATAAATCGTGGACAAACCAAAATGGCAAAATGGCTCTTTAAATGGTGGACGGAGTATATTGTTTATATTAAATAAATGATGTCGTTTTCTTTATACATGAACATAAAACATAATTTAAATCATTGGGAGTGAATGAAGTTCACATATATTTTTTCGATTATCATATCAAATGCAATTTAACAAAAAAAAATTCAAGAGATAACTAGGAAAAAGTTCAAATTTCATTATTTTTCTGGTAGTGGGATAAATTTTAATATGACGTGGTATTTTTGGCAATTATTCCTATTTTTTTTATAAAGAAGTTATGCTTTAGTATCTACCATAAAATAAAACGCCCCAATACAATTACATACAAATAAACTTTTGTTGCACTACAAGAGTTGAGTTTGGGCAAACATAATTTTCAAACGCCACAATATAAATGACTTACAATTGAACTTTTGTTGCACAACAAAAATTACGTTTGGGCAAACAAAAGACAACTAATATGTCACAATGTCTTCAAAAATTTCAACCCACCCAAAAATGACTAAGTAGAGTACAACAACATCAAAAGTTTGCAAACTAATGAAATGGAAGCAAAAAAACCCAACAAAACTAGGTAGAAGGCAAAATATGGACAAAATATCACTAGGTAGAAGGCAAAAATATGGACAATCATTTTTCCAACTCTTGTTATTTTCAAAATGGAGAAGGAAAAAAACCCAACAAAACTAGGTAGAAGGCAAAATATGGACAAAATATCACTAGGTAGAAAGCAAAATATGGATAATCATTTTTTCCAACACTTGTAATTTTCAAAATGGAGAAGGAAACAAACCCAACAAAACTTGGTAGAAGGCAAAATATGGACAAAATATTACTAGGTAGAAGGCAAAATATGGATAATCATTTTTTGCAACACATGTAATTTTTAAAATGGAGGCACTACCCCACATGATACAATTGATGAAAATATGAAAAGGGTGAGGCATGACTTAGCTAGCTTGTGCTTAAAACCTAGTCTATGTGTTTGCTTGATATTTACAACACCACATATATATTTTTCAATATGTTGTGTAATGTGCACACTCCATTCATCTTGGGACTTTGACTGGATACTAAATACCATGGGACTTGTATTTAAGACAGAGACAACACATCTACAAATTAAAAAATGAGCCTATATGTAACTTTTGTACTACATGACTAGAGAAACTAATTTATTATAGTTGATGTCTTAAGCTAAAACAATTTGACTGCAAGCATTATAGCTTAGCATTGGTATTTATTCTCTTGTAATAATAGTAAAAGTCGAGGACAAGGAAGGATTATTAATGCCTAATATCGGTTATCCCAAATTGAGTAATGAATATTCTTGAAAAAAGTCATACTACATAGAATGGTAATAAGAAAGGTTAACAAAATTTAGTTAAATCCTTACTTGTCCTGCATTTTATAAAATTTGTATCATGAATTATGAAGTTTTAAAAAATTCTCAATTATCAATGATTATTTTTTTGGAGGGAAATTCAATGCTAAATGGTGCACGCCAGCACGAGTGTAAAGTTTTGGTGTTATAAATTAATAGTGACGTAAATGTGTACTGTTAATGAGACGACATGGATATATAACTAAATAATGTCGATTTGAGCTTAATAAACTAAAAATACTAGCACAAATTTGATCAAATGAAGCAAATTGAGAATTGTTTAAACTTATTAATTTGTCATTTAAATTTTGTAAGGGGTGAAATAGCCAACATTTGATCAAAATTTATAATTTTATATTCACTAAATCCTAATAAAATTATCATTTATTCACTCCTCATTTCCTTATGACAATCGACTTTAAATAATTCGAAACTTATACTATGTGTTTGACGAAATATAATTATTAATTTTGGGTAATTTACCAAGGTAGCTTGGATTATGAACTAGCATGATGTCAGTCCAAAGGCAGATAAAAGTTTGTTGAGGGAAAAGAATTTGATTCTACATATTACATGTGTTATCTTATTTATGATTTCCAATGAAATAACTTTATTCTATTACTAATTAAAACTCTTTCAACATTTTCTTGCGTAAATTAGAACAATCAAAAGAGCAAGAGTTAAAGTTAGAATGATGAAATATATTTACGTGTCTCAACTACAAATGAAACTTGTTATGTGTATCATCGTCTTAGCAATTGGTTGGTACCCATGTCTATCAAATGAGAAAAATATCCATTACTAATACTTGTTAAAATGAAAATATATCCTATATATACAATGTAGTAGTATTTCAATTACATTGATATTGGTGTCGAATGTCGGTGCCATCATAACTTACACCAAGTCTATTCTATATAATAATGGTTATATGTGTTATATCATGAAATCTATAAAGAAATAATCAGTATATCAAAATTATAATGAAATTTTAAATAGAGGATCTAATTAAACGATGGTCTCATGTCATGCCTAGGCATAGGTAATTATAAATTGTTTTGTAAAGTTGGTAAAATAAAATTATACTCCACATTATGTCGATGTGGTGAAACACCATTTTTTGCTTTTTACTCTTTTCCTAAAGTGAATAGTTGTTACCACGTTTCTTTCGTGACAAATCAGCACCCATTTATCTAAAAAGGTTAATTAGTTAAAACACAGCTTTTTAAGATGTGTGTATGGTATACCAAAGAGACATGCTTTAAGATATGAACCCGTTATTTATAATTTGATAAAAATTAATTACTCTAATATTTGGTACTCCTTTCGTTCCATAATAGATGTCACATTTTTCTTTTTAGTTTGTTCCACAAAAGATATCACATTTCCATTTTTGGAAAAAGTTTTCTCTCACATTAATATAAAAATTATATTTTCTTTCTCCATTTAATACATAAAACAAAACCTCCTAAAATCTCGTGTCATCACACAAATGTGACATCTTCTATGAGACGAATGAAGGATATAGTATATTGTTAAAAGTAAAAGGTTGTAAATAATTTTATTTCCTATATATTGTTAAAAGTAAAAGGTTGTAAATAATTTTATTTCACATAAAATAGCTTGATAATTTGAATTTCGAAATATACCATAGTAAGGTCTAATGACATGGCCTCCTACTACATTTTTTATTTGCCACTTGCACATACTTTACATTCACACGTTCGAGATGATTCTGGTTTTGATCGATGGAGAAAACCTTATTAATCGAACTGAAATAAACACGATTTCTATATGAAGGAGATCAAATTGAGATGAATCTAGCTTCTAGGGGTGCTTAATCGGTTCTCCGGTTCTCGGTTAACCGGAATCGAAACCGGAACCGGCCGGTTAATTGAGGAACCGAGAACCGGAAAACCTGTTCCGGTTCCGGTTCCTATTTTTTGAAAAATATCGGTTTCGGTTAGAACCGGAATCGACTGGTTCTTAAACGGGAACCGGATTGCATTTTAATTTTAATTTTATTTTATATTTTTTAAAATAATATTGTATACATCATGTGTGTATATGTATATATATGTGTGTATGTATGTTGCTATGTGTGTGCGTATATGTGTTGTGTGCGTGTGTTTATACGTGGTTGTGTCATTGTGTGTGTGTATATTGCTTTTTTTTGGTTAAATGTTGTGTGTGTTCATGTGTCGTGTGTGTGTGTGTTTTGATATGTTGTTAAATGTGTGTGTGCATGTGTTGCTTTTATATTTTGCATATTTAGGTTGTTTCTTTTGTTTGGTTTTATATTTTATATTCCTTCTGTTTGGTTTTTTTTATTATTAGATAGTACTCCTTTCGTCCCAATAAATATGAAACGTTTGCTTTTCGACACAAAATTTTATTTAGTGTTGTTTTGTGAGTTAAAGAAGAAGAGTAAAGTAAGAGAGAGGAAAAAGTAGAGATAAAATTATTTCTATTTTAAGAAACATTTCATTTTTAATGGGACAACGCAAAAAGGAAAACGTTTCATTTCTAGTGGGACAGGGGGAGTAATATTTTATGAGTTGATTTTTTTAGGTATTGAATGATATATATTGTCGTCTTGTCGGTTTGTATTGTTGTAAGTTTTTTTTTGAAATTTTAGGTATTTGATATATTGAAATTTTAGTTATTGGATTATAAATATTGAATCATTTATATCTTTATTCAAATAAATTTGGATTAAATATTATAAATCGGTTCCGGTTCCGAACCGAAATCGACCGGTTCTTAACCGGAACCGATCGATTCCAGTTCCGGTTCTGAAATTCATGAAAATTTAAAATCGATTAACCAGTCATCCGGTCCGGTTAAAACCGGAACCGGCCAAATAAGCAGGCCTACTAGCTTCTATCAATTGATTGATGGAAAACCTTATTAATCGATTGTATAAAGGAAAATATCAGATTAACTACCCCTACCTCCTCAACGACAACCTATATATGTACATGCCGTTTAATGAATTTATAAATATGTTTTTGTTACTTGGAGAAAACTTAAACTATCTCTTTAACTTTTAAAATAACATTCAAACTAATGGCGTTAATTATAAATTCTTTTAATCCATTCAATCAAAAAGGCCTATTAGCTCAGTTGGTTAGAGCGTCGTGCTAATAACGCGAAGGTCGCAGGTTCGAAACCTGCATGGGCCAATTTTTTCTATTTTATATTTTTATATTTTCGTGTTGTTGCTATGTTTACATCCGAATGGGCTTTAGTAGTGGGCCTTAACATTGGGCATGGTTGAAATTGAAGAAACTAAAATTGTTGTCGATCACTAAAACAATGACATTTTTATAACAAAGTGTATTTATTTAAAGACTACTACTAGTATTATATTCGACATGGTCAATTGATGGATCTGCATTGGCCGATGGAACCCCGTTGTGGAGTGAGATTACGAATCTTGTCCGGCTCGAACGCTTGAGGACCCTCGCTCTCTGTTCCGGAGGGGGGAAGTGTTCGAGAGGCTTTCCGTCTGCTGGTTGTGCCACGCCTCTGTTCGGTTTTCCATACGGGGCTGTGTGGAAGCGATTCCGAGAAGCTGCGTTGGAGAAGAGGTTGAGCAGCTGCACAATCTAGCATTTCAGCTGCATCAAGAGAGACAACCTGTAGCAAGGAGTCCGTTTTTGGCTGTTCTCGGGCAACACGTGATCCCTCCAATTGGGATGGCACATTGGCACCGAAGCACTTTCACAACTCATTTGCCTCTTCATTGGCTGCAAACCCGACAAGTCACTTCTAGTAGCCGGGTGAGCCCCCCGTCACGGTCAGAATCTCCGTCTCCGTCGGAACAGCCTCCTTCAAATCGTTGGCGTCTTCTTCATTATTCGTTGAGCTCTCCATGCACGACCACCATTTCCCTACATTCATTCTCCGGAGAAGGGTCATGTCCAGGTGCTTTCCGATTTCCTAGTAACCCTTCTCTCATTTACCAGCCTCGTAGGGGAGGGGGGGTTGCTTCCAGCTTTGAAGACCATCTCAAGATTCGTACGCAGCTCCGGGGTCCCGAGTTTTCCCCCGGATCTTCCTCTTCCGACATCCGTGGAGTCGCCGGTCACGCGGTGTGGCGCCGCCGAGGGAAGAGGGGTAACGGGTGAAAAAACAGAGGATTGAGGCTTAGAATCAAGAGGAGGTGGGTGGAGGGGAAGTGGTGGCGGAGTGGACGGTAGGAGGGGATGAATCGCCGGCGAGTGGAGAGTCGAGAGAGAGTTTTTTAGAGAGAGAGAGAATTTTTCCCTTCTTCTTCCAGAGGGCAACTGCTAGGTTCCGAATAATAAAGCCTTATTTCGAGCTCTTCTTGAGGACGTTATAAAACGAGACTCGTCCCGCGCACGATTCAATATAATAGCAATCTTAGCACCGCTAGATATAAATTACCATTACCCAATATACCAGGTTTATTGGGTTGCGAAAAACCCGCACCATTTGATAAGTCAAAGTAGTGCATAATCAATACCGTATGCTCAATGCTAACGTACATTGATTAAGAAAAAATAATTATCAAGACCTCGTCTTTCAGTAGATAGCATAAAGACTTGTCACGCTGTTAGATCCAATCCAGTGCTATACCACACCAATGTCATCTTATTTCAGTAAGACTTAGAAATATGCGGATTGACCAATCAACCTTTCACGATAAGTAGTCTAAGCCTATCTGGGTTGTGAAATTCTTATTTTTCTTTGTTCAAAACTGACCGTGTTACCTTAAAGTGGACGACGCCCACAACCGGTCTACTAAAACAAAGACTTAGACTTTGTAATGTTACTTATACATTTAAACATGCAATAGACATCCATTAAATGTAAAACATAACAACATTACTACAACAAAAATAATCTGTTTTATTCCTTGGAAAATAAAATAAGAGTTTTTATAGTATTCAATCACTAGAAAGGTGAGTATACAAACTCTAACACGAAGAACGGCTCGCCTCCGAATTTTTTGTCTCCGTAGATGAACTTTTCAACATCTCCGGTCGAGAGGTTGACTTTTGCGAAGCCGGACACTTATGAAATTATTTTTAACATTATTTAGTATATGATATTTTCAAAAAATAAATATGAAATGGTTCTTTGCTTAAAAATAGAAATAGTTTGATACAATAGAAAGAGTAATATACTTCATATTTTAATATTTCATTTATTTTTAAAAGAATCACAAAAATTTGAAAAACCTCCTCCTATATGTATAACTATATTTTTACATGGATTCTATAGTATCAAACCCATATATGGATACATGGATTAAAATATTTTTTACCATTAATATATTTGAGACAGTAAATTAATTAAATAAAATTAGAAACATAATAAACATGAAACAATTAATCATGAAACTATTTAATCAAAAATTATAATGTTCCAATATTGATGCCACAATCAGTGGAATCACAACACCGCCATTTAAGCTGCAAAATTCTGCATTGGACCACACATGAGATGAAAGTTACACGGGTACATGCAAGTTGAACCCAAGATCAGTACTATATTTTTCTTTAATTGGAAAATTAGCTGAGTAGTTATCCACCCTCTAATATAGCAAGCAATGACACCACTTGACACCACTGTCCAAATTATAGATGTTTTTATTACTTGATATAGATATGATAATGAAGAAAACTATATAATATATAAACCAATGGAATTAAGTTTATAGTTATATTTCTGTCTTGTAGTAATGATTGCTGCAATACTCCAATTAGATTCTTTAATTTGGTGACGGATCGAGAAATGTTTTCTGGAGGGGCGGAATTTCTTTACCTTATGTACGTCTTTTGATATCTTCTCTAACTCGACCTGCTACCTTCAAATCTAAATATGACCCGAATCCGTTAAAGATACGATATAATATGGGTTGACACGACACGAGAACAGCCTGAACCCAATATTACACGATTAAAACATGATATTACACAATTAAACCTAATTTTAAACTTGATTTATATGATAAAAATCAATTTTCCAAGATTTAATCCCGACCAAGTTTATTATTCAATTTGTAGGCCCAAACTTAATAAATACTTCAGTCCAACTCAAATTAGTATAGTCCAGCCCAAATACCTATTAAGTATAAATGCCCCAAGACTTAGTTGAAACTACTAGAAGTAAAAATTCAGTTCAATGAATTCGAATTAAGCATGTGTTGAATTATTTCAAAACCTACTAGAAGTAAGTAAAAACATACTGTAGTTTCAAGGTACTACGTAGCGGAATGAAGTAATAAATCTACTACAATGAAATAAAATAGGTTTGTAATGAACACCGAAAAAATTTACACATCAGCGAATCTCATAAAAAAAAAACAATTCAATTAGGTGTATCTAATGGCCCTAATTTGGTATTTAACTCGGTCTTTAAAATTAGTTCATTATTGATCACCATTCAATAGTATTATATTTAATTACATAGACAAAATTCATCCAGAGTTAGTTTCTGCCCACTAAATTACAAACAAAAGTCCAAAACCATCAACAACGTGTAAATATTTTTGGGTTGGTATTTGTTTTTCACACCTAGAGGCTAGTAGGTTAGTTCGATCCGTACTATACTAACAAGTATTCATGTTTACCCACCCCTACTAAATGAGCTTTTTAATGAATAATTAAACCGCCAACTGTTTGGTTTCCAAGATTATCTTAGTCGTAGGGGTTAGCTATAACTAAATATCTCATGATTTTGAGTTGTGGGATTGATTCTCATGAACCAAACACACTACAAATTTAATCTCAGATACAATATTGCAAACTGAAACCACAACCAAGATCTATAAACAAGTGTATAAAATGGAAATTATACCATAACCAGAATCAAGATCATTGAGTTTCCGTACAAGAAGAGAGCTACCTAGGTTTTTGTTCACAAAAATGAGTTGTGTAAGCATGAAGCTCCCTTTGATTGATCTGAGCAACCTTGGAGAAAATGATTCTCCAAAGTGGGAATCAACCAAAATCCAAGTTCGAGAAGCCCTTCAAGAATATGGGTGTTTTGAAGCTACATTCAATAACATTATTCCTCTTGAGTTGAGGAAATCACTTGATGATGGGATTCGACAACTTTTCGATCTCCCTTTAGCCATCAAACTACTCAACAAAAATTCACCCAAATCTTACGATGGCTATGTTGGCAAAAATGATTACGGTCGACTCGTGGAAAGTACGGGCATCAATGGCGCCCTCTCGTCTCACGCAGTCGACACCTTCGCCAACCTCATGTGGCCTGATCAAGGCAATCCCACTTTCAGGTTTAATCCCTTTTTTGTTTAATTTATTAATATTACCATCTTAATGACCTTTTTAATACATGTCGATCTACTAAAAAGGTTAATGTTGCTAACTTTTGATGAATCGACTATTCAGATTCATATAATAGTTTCTCGTACGATACTTATGTAACTTTTGGTGAATTGACTATTCATATTCATATAATAGTTTCTCTTATGATACTTATGTACTAGTGCTCTACATAGTTTCATTTTCACATTAATTTTTGTTGAATATTATTTGTGTTTATTTGCAAACATCAATTGTGGTGCATTGTACTCTAAGTTTTCATCTAACATTAAATTTTGACTAAAAATATTGTGCATTAAGACAGATTATTTTCTTCTTGATTTTACTATTGTAACAGCAAAGATATACAATTATATTACGAGAAACTGTCTGAACTGGACAAGATTGTGAGGCGGATGGTGGTGGAGAGTCTTGGACTGGAAAAATATATAGACGAACACATCAACTCCACGGACTACCTCTGTCGTTTCCAGAAGTACGAGGCGCCTCGAACGCCTCACCCAGTGCAAGGACTTTTTTCCCATGCAGACAAGAACACCATCACCACATTGCATCAGCTTAATCATGTTAACGGTTTGCAGATTCTTACCAAAGATGGCAAAACTTGGATCCCTGCAGATCCAACATCACTCGATTCATTCATTGTCATAGTCGGGATCTCTTTCCATGTATGTTACTAATATCCTCGTTTACAAAAAATAATCTTATTTTTTTATTTATTAACAACGTACTCAAAACATGTATTTCCTTCATTTGACTAATTTCTCATTAAAATACGCGTCATCTACTGTTGAGACTATTTTTTCATGAATGGAGATCATAATTTTTTTCATAATTTTTTTTGCCTTTTCATTTGTAATGAATCTCGTAATTTACTTCACCGATACGCGTAATTTACAGGCATGGACAAACGGGCGAGTGCATGCTCCAGTCCACAGGGTGGTGATGAGCGGGGATGAAGCTCGGTACTCTATCGGATTGTTTTCGGTTCCGAAAGAAGGGTGCGTGATTAAGACTCCAGAAGAGTTGGTGGATGAAGATCACCCTTTGCTCTACAATCCTTTTGATTACCATAGGTTCCTTAATTTTATCTACACAGAAGCTGATCATAGTCGGGCTTCGCCGAATCCTCTTAAGGAATATTTTGGAGTCTAAATTTCATGATTATCAGCTTATATGCCTGATTGTTTGGGAGTTTAATTTCTTCCTAATCTATTTCTATAATAATAGAAGCTTCTTATGCTTCAAATAAATGTGATAGTCCAGAGTCTTTGTCCTAGCGGCAAGGGACTTAGACATCAATGTATGAGGTGCCGAGTTCGAACCCTCTTTACCTCAGTTGTAATTTACTCATTTCTTAGGAGTTTATTTGTAATTTCCTCCTTCATATAGGAATTAATTTTTTTTTAAATAAATAAAAAATAAATAAATTAATGTGATAGATAAGCTCATTTCTGGGTTTTCTTTGTTGGTTCTTTCTCGGATCGTGAAAGAAGATTCGAACCACATATTAGATAGATAGTATATATTTGGAATTGTATTTATTCATAATGTTGAAATACATCCTCTTACTCTCCAACTTTCTATCCTCTAAAAAATTATTTTTAACATTATTTAGTATTTGATATTTTGTAAAAATAAAATACTTCATATTTTAATATTTCATTTATTTTTAAAAGAATCACGATTAATTTGAAAAACCTCTCCTATGTATATAACTCTATTTTTACTTTTAAACTAGTATCACAATTCCCACCCATATATATGGATACATGGATAAAGATATTTTTTAACATAGATATATATGAGACAATAAATTAATTAAATGAAATTAGAAACATAATAAACATGAAACAATTAATCATGAAATAATTAAATCACAAATTGAAATGTTCCAATATTGATGTCACAATTAGTGGAATCACATACCGCCATTTAAGGTGCAAAATTCTACATCGGACCACTTGAGATGAAAATTACACGAGCACATGCAAGTTGAACCCAAGATCAATACTATTTAATAGAAAAATTAGCTTATTAGTTATCCACCCTCTAATATAGCAAGCAATGGCACCACCATTCAAATTATAGATGTTTCTATAGCTTGATATAAATATGATAATGAAGAAAACTATAAAATTAATAAACCAATGGAATTAAGTTTATAGTTGTATTTCTGTCTAGTAGTAATGATAGATAAATGTTTTCTGGAGGAGTAGATCCTTGAATATCTTCTCTAACTCGACCTGCTACCAATTAGATCCTTGAATTTGGTGACAGATAGAGAAATGTTTTTTGGATGGGTAGAATTTCCTTACCTTATGTACATCTTTTGATATCTTCTCTAACTCGACCTGCTACCTTCAAATCTGAATACGACCCGAATCCGTTAAAAATACGATATAATATGGGTTGACACGACACGGGAACGACCTGAACCCAATATTACAGGATTAAAACCTGATATTACACAATTAAACCTAATTTTAAACTTGATTTATATGATAAAAAATCAATTTTCCAAGATTTAATCCCGACCAAGTTTATTATTCAATCTGCAGGCTCAAACTTAATAAAAACTTCACCCCAACTCAAAACTAGTATAGTCCAGCCCAAAGTTAAGTATGAATGCCCCAAGACTTATTTGAAACTACTAGAAGTAAAAATCCAGTTCAATGAATTCGAATGAAGCATGTGTTGAATTATTTCAAAATCTACTAGAAGTAAGTAAAAACATACTGTAGTTTCAAGGTACTACGTAGCGGAATAAAATCTACAACAATGAAGTAAAATGGGTTTGTAATGAACACCGAAAAAATTTACACATCAACGAATCTCATAAAAAAAACATACTGTAATAAATCTACAATAATGAAGTAAAATTGGTTTGTAATGAACACCGAAAAAATTTATACATCGGCGAATCTCATCAAAAAATAAATTCAATTAGGTGTATCTAATGACCCTAATTTAGTCTTTAATTCGGTCTTTAAAATTAGTTCGTCATTGATCACAATTCAATAGTTCTATATTTAATTACATAGACAAAATTCATCCAGGAGTTACTTTCTGCTCACTAAATTATAAACAAAAGTAAAAAACCATTTACAACATGTAAATATTCGTTTGTGAGTGTTGTTTCGCTTTGCTTGCCTGGCTTAAGTATTATTCGTTTCATCAAAAATAAAATAAAATTAAGAACTGCTATTGAAATTTGATCAATATCTTACTTTAATGAAAACAAAATGTCAACCATCACATTACATCATTTTAGTAGTTATCAATTGGCGGCGCATGCCTAGACCATTCTAGACTCAGGCCCATGACTAAAGTAGGCTAGAGTGGGATGCATTTTCTTTCTATATTTAGACTCAATCTAACCCAAGCTAGTTTTGGTAATCTATATTAAATTATTGTTTTATCAATTTTTTATAAATGTATTTTTGAATGATTTTTAATTAAATTGTAGTACTCCAAATTAAAAATTGTTTTATTTGCGAATTAAATCATATATATTCCTATAATTTTCTAATTTTCCTATAATCATATATATATTTATTAGATGATTTATGAATCACGTTAAATATTACTCCCTTCGTCCCATAAAAATAGACACTTTTGGTATGATATGGGTTGATGCAAAATCGGTAAAATATGAGAGAAATTGAGAGAGAGAGAGAGTGATTGGAGTACTAGTGGAGAATAAACTTCACTTCATTAGTAATAAAGTCACCAAATATAAAAGTGGACTATTTATATGAGATAGATGGAACATTAAATATGTATATTCAAATTTATCTTCCTATAACTATTTAAAAAAAATCAATTGCAAAGAGATTTTGAAAAATATATAAATATTTGAGTGAATATAATTTAAAAAAGATTAAAATTAAAGTACAAATAATGAAATAGTAGTAGTAGTAGTGTAGAGTTAGTTGTTGTGGGTCATATTTGAGCTTGTATAGGATTGGATTAGGTTAGTTCGATCCGTAACTATAATACTCTAGCACAGTTATTACTTTGATAGAACGAGTCACCTGGCTTATGCTCATGCGATACAAACGTTGATTACTGATAAAGCCAATTTCTTGCATTGATTATGAGGGTAAATTCAACGATATTCTGGGCCTAACACATGTTTTAAGTTAGGTTGTGTAGAGAAAATCGTCAGACCGAGGAAATAAGAGAAGAAATTTGTCTGGCAAAGGAAAGAAGCGAAAAAGAAACAAAAGAGCAACAATTTACAAGATGGAGGGAGCTTCGAAGCAAAGGACAAAATAAAGAATGTCCAATATACAGATTTAATATATGTAATAAAATAATCAATAAGTCAAACTGTCAAATGAAGCATATTGAATATAATGGCTTGCTTCTAGAACTTCAAATTCTTCCACAAGTCATCAACCAACCATCTAGATTCTAGATAATACCAACATTATGTACACATGTAGTACTATTACTTATATTTTGTTAAAGTGATGTCTTAACTCTTAAGGTTTCAATTTCTACAACATCTTTCTCCGGGGAAAAATTACATATAGTATAATGTAATTCGACGATGATTCTTTTAAGATCAAATATGAAGATGTGCAATTTATAATTCGTACATTAATTAAAGCATGTGGGATTGAACACATTTGGTCTATACATAAAATGTAAATCTTGGGATCCTCCAAATATAAATCTTCATTGAGATCAAATGCAAAATCATTTAAATTTGTGGTAAGATCCCAAATAAAGTATGAATGCAAGACTCTACATATTTGTCATCTATTCACACCTTAGAAAACATATACTAGGAGTAATATTTACTTACTCATTTCATCCATCAATATAAGGAGAGTTTTGATCCGGCATGGATCTTAAAGGACATTCAAATTTAAAAATCAAAATTTTGTAACTCAATCTGAATTTTGAAGTCCGAACCAAGTCGAAATATCCATAAAACAAAAAATCCAAAACTCTGAAACATAATATGTAGATAAAAAATATACTACTATTTGAATAAAAATATATACTTATATAAATATAATGTTTAATGGAGTATTAATTTTAATTTGGATTTCCAGATTTATATTAATAAAAATAATTCAAATCAAATTGAAAATGCGAATTTTTTTAAAAAAAAAAGAGTAATACGATCCGATCCGAAAATATGAATTGCAATTTGATTGATTATCATAAAAGAATAGGACATTTGGATGATAATAGCTAGCCTTTTCATGTGACGATCTTACCAATGAGCACTTGAAAACTTCCCTAAAAAAACAACATGATTTTAATTAAATACTGTTAGTAATTAAATAGTAGCCGTAATACTATAATTATAATACGAGGTCCCCCTGCTGTCACTGAAACCTACATATATAATGTACTTATTTATATTAGTCGGACCAAACGACATTAATTCTGTTGTCATTTGGATAGAAATTCATGTATATATATAATTATTGATTTATTTAATGATACTTTATTCTTATTTATGCAAATCAACCACTTCTTTTTTTAAATTATAGCATTTGATTTTTTTCATCTAATATTTATTCAAAACTTAAAACTAGGAGTTATTGAGTCACAAAAGTCGTAGTATTATTTGTAGGAATGGGCAACATAGCTAGAAATTAGAAAGCCACTCTATTACTTGGAGCCTTGGAGGTGGGGGCTCTACAATTTAAATTTAGCTGATTCACTTTAAATATAACTATTCCCTCTAAATGAATCCGGCTAACCAAATTCATTACACAAAAAATAAAAATAAAAAAATACACATGTGCCACGCAATAAAATACTCCTATATGAAAAATACAAGTCTATAAAATGGAAATTATACCATAACCAGAACCAAGATCATTGAGTTTCCATACAAGAAGAGAGCTACCTAGGTTTTTGTTCATAAAAATGAGTTGTGTAAACATGAAGCTCCCTTTGATTGATCTGAGCAACCTAGGAGAAAATGATTTTCCAAAGTGGGAATCAACCAAAATCCAAGTTCGAGAAGCCCTTCAAGAATATGGGTGTTTTGAAGCTACATTCAATAACATTATTCCTCTTGAGTTGAGGAAATCACTTGATGATGGGATTCGACAACTTTTCGATCTCCCTTTAGCCATCAAACTACTCAACAAAAATTCACCCAAATCTTACGATGGCTATGTTGGCAAAAATGATTACGGTCGACTTGTGGAAAGTACGGGCATCAATGGCGCCCTCTCGTCTCACGCAGTCGACACCTTCACCAACCTCATGTGGCCTGATCAAGGCAATCCCACTTTCAGGTTTAATCCCTTTTTTGTTTAATTTAATAATATTACCATCTTAATGACCATTTTTAATACATGTCGATCTACTAAAAAGGTTAATGTTGCTAACTTTTGATGAATCGACTATTCAGATTCATATAATAGTTTCTCGTACGATACTTATGTAACTTTTGATGAATTGACTATTCATATTCATATAATAGTTTCTCTTATGATACTTATGTACTAGTGCTTTACATAGTTTCATTTTCACATTAATTTTTGTTGAATATTATTTGTGTTTATTTGCAAACATCAATTGTGGTGCATTGTACTCTAAGTTTTCATCTAACATTAAATTTTGACTAAAAATATTGTGCATTAAGACAGATTATTTTCTTCTTGATTTTACTATTGTAACAGCAAAGATATACAATTATATTACGAGAAACTGTCTGAACTGGACAAGATTGTGAGGCGGATGGTGGTGGAGAGTCTTGGACTGGAAAAATATATAGACGAACACATCAACTCCACGGATTACCTCTGTCGTTTCCAGAAGTACGAGGCGCCTCGAACGCCTCACCCAGTGCAAGGACTTTTTTCCCATGCAGACAAGAACACCATCACCACATTGCATCAGCTTAATCATGTTAACGGTTTGCAGATTCTTACCAAAGATGGCAAAACTTGGATCCCTGCAGATCCAACATCACTCGATTCATTCATTGTCATAGTCGGGATCTCTTTCCATGTATGTTACTAATATCCTCGTTTACAAAAAATAATCTTATTTTTCTATTTTCTTACAACGTACTCAAAACATGTATTTCCTTCATATGACTAATTTCTCATTAAAATACGAGCCATCTACTGTTGAGACATTCATGATTTTTTTTCATAATTTTTTTGGCCTTTTCATTTGTAATGAATCTCGTAATTTACTTCACCGATACGCGTAATTTACAGGCATGGACAAACGGGCGAGTACATGCTCCAGTCCACAGGGTGGTGATGAGCGGGGATGAAGCTCGGTACTCTATCGGATTGTTTTCGGTTCCGAAAGAAGGGTGCGTGATTAAGACTCCAGAAGAGTTGGTGGATGAAGATCACCCTTTGCTCTACAAGCCTTTTGATTACCATAAGTTCCTTAATTTTATCTACACAGAAGCTGATCATAGTCGGGCTTCGCCGAATCCTCTTAAGGAATATTGTGGAGTCTAAATTTCATGATTATCAGCTTGTATGCCTGATTGTTTGGGAGTTTAATTTCTTCCTAATCTATTGCTATAATAATAGAAGCTTCTTATGCTTCAAATAAATGTGATAGTCCAGAGTCTTTGTCCTAGCGGCAAGGAGCTTAGACATCAATGTATGAGGTTCCGAGTTCGAGCCCTCTTTACCTCAGTTGTAATTTCCTCCTTCATATTGGAGTTAATTTTTTTTTAAAATAAATAAATAAAAAATAAATAAATGTGATAGATAAGCTCGTTTCTGGGTTTTCTTTGTTGGTTCTTTCTCGGATCATGAAAGAAGATTCGAACCACATATTAGATAGATAGTATATATTTGGAATTGTATTTATTCATAATGTTGAAATACATCCTCTTACTCTCCAACTTTCTATCCTCTAAAAAATTATTTTTAACATTATTTAGTACTATTTGATATTTTGTAAAAATAAAATACTTCATATTTTAATATTTCATTTATTTTTAAAAGAATCACAATTAATTTGAAAAACCTCTCCTATATATATATAACTCTATTTTTACTTTTAAACTAGTATCACAATTCACACCCATATATATGGATACATGGATAAAGATATTTTTTAACCTAGATATATATGAGACAATAAATTAATTAAATGAAATTAGAAACGTAATAAACATGACACCAGTTAATCATGAAATAATTAAATCACAAATTGTAATGTTCCAATATTGATGTCACAATCCGTGGAATCACAACACCGCTATTTGAGAATTAAATCATATATATTCCTATAATTTTCTAATTTTCCTATAATCATATATATATATATTTATTAGATGATTTATGAATCACGTTAAATATTACTCCCTTCGTCCCATAAAAATAGACACTTTTGGTATGATATGGGTTGATGCAAAATCGGTAAAATATGAGAGAAATTGAGAGAGATAGTGATTGGAGTACTAGTGGAGAATAAACTCCACTTCATTAGTAAAAAAGTCACCAAATATAAAAGTGGACTATTTATATGGAACATTAAATATGTATATTCAAATTTATCTTCCTATAATTATTTTTAAAAAAATCAATTGCAAAGAGATTTTAAAAAATATATAAATAATTTGAGTGAATATAATTTAAAAAAGATTAAAATTAAAGGACAAATAATTAAAATAGTAGTAGTAGTAGTAGTGTAGAGTTAGTTGTTGTGGGTCATATTTGAGCTTGTATAGGATTGGATTAGGTTAGATCGAACCGTAACTACAATAACCTAGCACAGTTATTACTTTGATAGAACGAGTCACCTGATTTATGCCCATGCGATGCAAACGTTGATTACTGATAAAGCCAATTTCATGCATTGGTTATGGGGATAAATTCAACGATTTCCTGGGTTTAACACATGTTTTAAGTCAGATTGTGTAGAGAAAATCGTCAGGCCGAGGAAATAAGAGAAGAAATTTGTCGGGCGAAGGAAAGAAGCGAAAAAAGAACAAAAGAGCAACAATTTACACGACGGAGGGAGCTTCGAAGACAAAGGGCAAAATGAATAATGTCCAATATACAGATTTAATATATGAATATTAAAATAATCAATGAGTCAATCTGTCAAATGAAGCATATTGAATATAATGGCTTGCTTCTAGAACTTCAAATTCTTCCACAAGTCATCAACCAACCATCTAGATTCTAGATAATACCAGCATTATGTACACATGTAGTACTATTACTTATATTTTGTTAAAGTGATGTCTTAACTCTTAAGGTTTCAATTTCTACTGCATCTTTCTCCGGGAAAAAATTACATACAGTATAATGTAATTCGACGATGATTCTTTTAAGATCAAATATGAAGATGTGCAATTTATAATTCGTACATTAATTAAAGCATGTGGGATTGAACACATTTGGTCTATACATAAAATGTAAATCTTGGGATCCTCCAAATATAAATCTTCATTGAGATCAAATGCAAAATCATTTAAATTTGTGGTAAGATCCCAAATAAAGTATGAATGCAAGACTCTACATATTTATCATCTATTCACACCTTAGAAAACATATACTAGGATTAATATTTACTTACTCATTTCATCCATCAATATAAGGGGAGTTTTGATCCGGCATGGATTTTAAAGGACATTCAAATTTAAAAATTAAAATTTTGTAACTCAATCTGAATTTTGAAGTCCGAACCAAGTCGAAATATCCATAAAACAAAAAATCCAAAACTCTGAAACATAGTATGTAGATAAAAAATATACTACTATTTGAATAAAAATATATACTTATATAAATATAATGTTTAATGGAGTATTAATTTTAATTTGGATTTCCAGATTTATATTAATAAAAATAATTCAAATCAAATTGAAAATGCGAATTTTAAAAAAAAGAGTAATACGATCCGATCCGAAAATATGAATTGCAATTTGATTGATTATCATAAAAGAATAGGACATTTAGATGATAATAGCTAGCCTTTTCATGTGACGATCTTACCAATGAGCACTTGAAAACTTCCCTAAAAAAACAACATGATTTTAATTAAATACTATTAGTAATTAAATAGTAGCCGTAATACTATAATTATAATACGAGGTCCCCCTGCTGTCACTGAAACCTACATATATAATGTAGTACTTATTTATATTAGTCGGACCAAACGACATTAATTCTGTTGTCATTTGGATAGAAATTCACGTATATATATAATTATTGATTTATTTAATGATACTTTATTCTTACTTATTTATAGTATTTGATTTTTTCATCTAATATTTATTAAAAACTTAAAACTAGGAGTTATTGAGTCACAAAAGTCGTAGTATTATTTGTAGGAAGAAATTAGAAAGCTACTCTATTACTTGGAGCCTTGGAGGTGGGGGCTCTTCAATTTAAATTTAGCTGCTTCACTTTAAATATAACTAATCCCTCCAAATGAATCTGGCTAACCATATTCATTACACACAAAAAAACATGTGCCACGCAATAAAATACTCCTACAAGAAAAATATTTCATAAATTTTACCGAGCATTCTTGTTATTTTGTATCACATTTAATTGCTTTATTTAGCATCACTTGGCCAAACACAACCATATAGTACTACTTTATTTAATGTGACAAGACCACCCATATATCTTACTCCTTTGTGTTTGTTAATTATCCTTTTACTATTTAATAAGGAATCAGTCTAAATCATTTCATTAGAACTACGACTTGGATAGTCAAATATCGTGGCCCATTTTATTTTTGAGTAGAATGATAACAAGATCAACAAAATATACGTTTCTTACTCTTTGTTGATTATGAACTTATAAGTTATAACATATGAACATGAATATAGTAGCAGAGGTGTGACCAAATACAAACTCCTATTTATAATACAAACTACAAATTTTAATCATACACCATCATTGTAACTAATCTACGGCTGTTAAGAGGTTACAAATTCGATGTCACCGGGTAGTACAATTTATGTCAGCGGGGTGTATATGGAAATCTTTTTTTGTTGTCAGTAACATACATCCTCATTTCACTCCAATCTGGTATAATCATAACCAGAATTGTCTGTAACCGATTCTAGGGGCGTGATTAGTCAATAATAAGGCCCTAATTTATCTCCACTATCCAGTTGACGTAAATATCATTTTTTGGAAAGAGATTACATTACTCATTCAGCCATAAAAAATAACACATCTTAATTATTCAACATTGCGATATCAAGTTCAATCTCCTGTTGAAATTCATATCTCAAATCTTCTCCGGCGTAAGGTCAACGTACACATTTGTGTTGAAATGGAAATGGCTTACGAAGCTTAAGGTATTTTTCTTGCTAATTAGAATAATAGGTGTAACATAATGTTGAAACCAATGACGATTATGTTCGATGTTTTTACGTTTGTTGATGGATGAGGTTGAGGAGTAGGTTATATTTCGAAATGGTTGATGTCCCTGTGATGAGTTTGCTGTCGTTTTTTTGGTGAAAAAATTGTTAAATATTTAGTGTAGAAGTTGTTGTGCTTGACCGGAGAAGACATAGTAGGTAGAGTTGAAGGCATGAACATTAGGTTATATTTCGAAATGGTTGATGGATCTGTTTTCGAAATGTAGATTTTGTTCAATTATATCTAATTTATTATGCTTGTTCTGATGCTCTGTAATTAAATCTGCCAGCAATGTGTTTTATCTGATATAGTTTGCGATGATATTCTGCCAATTCGGCCGCTGACATTCCGTCATGATATTCTTCGATGACATTCCGTCTTTTGGAGTAGGTAGAGATGAAGACATGAGCATTAGGTTATATTTCGAAATGGTTGATTGATCTGTTTTCGAAATGTAGAATTTGTTCAATATTATCTAATTTTTTATGCTTGTTCTGATGCTCTGTAATTAATCTGTTAGCAATGTTGTTTATGATGATATTCTCATTTCGGCCGCTGACATTCCGTGATGACATTCTTCGATGACATTTCGTGTTTCAGTGTAGGTAGAGTAGAAGACATGAGCATTAGGTTATATTTCGAAATGTTTGATGAATCTGTTTTAGAAATGTAGATTTTGTTCAGTATTATCTAATTTTTTATGCTTGTTCTGATGCTCTGTACATAATCTGCCAGCAATGTGCTTTATCTGTTATAGTTTGAGATGATATTCTGCCCATTCGGCAGCTGAAATTCGGTGATGACATTCTTCGATGACATTTGTGTATACAACTGCAGTTATTCCAGATTGCAGACCCGAGCTGAAACCTATGTTGGTCAGGTGTTTGAAACATTAGACGAAGGAATTTCCTTTTATGAAGCATATGCCAACGACTGTCGTTTTGATACTCGAAGATTTGGACACAAATACGCAAATGGTATCAAAACCTGGTAGACCATTGTGTGCAGCAAGCAAGGTGAAAAGTGGAATGTCGACGAAGAGGGTAGTTCTACCAAACGTAGACGTCGTTCTAGCAGATGTCATTGTAATGCCATTACTATCAAAATGTCAATAATCAATGTCAATAAAACGAACAACATCAGCAAATGTAGACCAAGTTAAGCAAATGTAGACCAAGTTAAATAAAGATTTACAGAACGGTGTGGATTTTTCAATAAAACGGTGTGGATTTCTCAATAAGCAATGTCAATAAGCAATCTCAACAAGCAATGTCAATAAAACGAACAAAACAAAGATTTACAAAACGGTGTAGATTTTTCAATAAGCAATATCAATAAGCACCAACTAATAGAACGGTGTGGATTTCTCAAGAAAACGAACAAAACAAAAATTTACACAAACAAAATAATCCACTACCAACTAAATAAGGTCGTGTGCTACAATGATTCACAAAGATAAGAAAAAAAAAATTCATAACAGAGTTCCTTGCTTGTTAATGTCAGCGAAAACTCATAGACAATTCATAATGTCAGCATCACAAAATCAACCTTTAATACCCAAATGTCAGCAACTCAAAATCACCGAGAAGGTCTACAATTCATAATGTCAGCAACATAAAATCAACCGGGAATCACAATGTCAGCAACAAATGATAAGCTTCACGGCGACGAGAATGTCAACGTCGATTGATTTCAGAGAGAAGAGAAGAGTTATCGTGATTAGTGAGAAGAGAGAGACGAGAATGGGTGAAAGAAGAGAGATGGGAATTGAATAGAGGAGTGAGAAGTCAAACGGCGGAATTAACAGGATCTCATAATCCTACCGAATTTAGTGATTTCAGCGTTTTAAATTAGTCTCCAAATTACCCTTTGTTGAGTGATTTATAGGATATATTGACATTTCATGAGCCCAATGATATTTAACCGTAGATTAAATATAAGTAGTGGGTAGGATTAGAGTTTGTATAGTTTGTATCTTAGAGGGTTTATAGATTATCATGACCCTATAGGAGTATATGTTTATCATAAGTCATAACATATGAACATGAATCTAGTATATGTTTATCACCGATCACTCAATCCAACTAAACTATCAACTTTTTCAATATTTAATTAATTTTTATCTTCATCATATCATCTTTCATAATTCATATCATCAATATTCATCCAACTCAACCGTACCAGTTTTTATGTTTTATTAATGACCACCTAACTACATCATTATATAGTAGGATTTTGTTTTTATAATATAATATTATTATATGAAATATTTATTATTCTAATCCTCCTCCAACAAAAGAAATTAAAAGAATATGAAATTGTATGAAAAAAAAGAATTATAGGAGGAGAAAAAATGATATTTTTTTGTACGTAAACTATAGCAAATTTGGTTTCTATTTATAGAGGATGAAAATTATAAATTTTGGTAAAATTTTCATAATAATTTAATATAATAGATTTAAGATATATAAGTTTTAAAAGAAAAAAAATGTCGATCAATGAGATTATGTCATTTGGCACAATCTCATTGGATGAATGGAGGGAGACCGGATGATTGGCGGTGAGTGTGAAAGAGACCAAGGTCTGGAAGAGAGAAGGACCACTTCCTTCAATTTTTTTTTTAAAACGGAAATGAGGTGGCGATCGACCTCTAGAAACCGATGAACATGATGTAAGAAGTGAAATGCATTACTACTTGTTCATAGTTGTTAGTCTTCCAACTCAAACACACCTAATACATTGTTTGACTTTACAACCTAAACAAATCTACATTGTTTCATCTTTTATACATCCATTTTTTTTTCAAATTAATGAAGTAAGTAATATTTCGTCAGTATGCCTTTAACATGTCCCAGATGCCGCCGCCCACCGCCACCCACATCTCCGACGGTGAACTTTAATTTTTAATTTTAAATGACAGGAGTAACGAATAATTAAATAAAGTATAGAAAATTGCCAATTTTCCTAACTGAATTAACACAAGGGCGTAGGTTAGCACAGACCCTCGCAATATTACTATCGCCACACGCCTAAAGTTTGAAAATTCCCGGTCCATCCTATCGTCTTTCGCTGAATTCTTTTTCCTCTTTTCTTCCAAATTGTTTCTCCATCTTATTTCTGTTTCCTTATGTTCCAAGTTTCGTTGATTATTCAACCTTGAAATTTCCTCTTTGTGTTTGGAGTGAAACGGTAATCGCGCCTTCAACTTTGCTGCTGCTGCTGCCGCCTTTCTTTTGGAGGAGGAAGAGTTGAAATTTTAACGTTGTG
Source organism: Salvia hispanica (assembly GCF_023119035.1). Classification (NCBI taxonomy): domain Eukaryota; kingdom Viridiplantae; phylum Streptophyta; class Magnoliopsida; order Lamiales; family Lamiaceae; genus Salvia; species Salvia hispanica. Next base: position 5,237,211 of record NC_062965.1, read on the forward strand.
ATGGCGACGATGGAGAGTTTGATTGGGCTGGTGAACAGAATACAGCGGGCCTGCACTTCTCTAGGAGACTACGGCGGCGATCAGCAGGCTTTCTCTTCTCTGTGGGACGCTCTCCCCTCCGTCGCCGTCGTTGGTGGCCAGGTTAGCTAATTACATACGCGTTTTGATTTTCTGGAGAATATGTTACGTTTTTTCGTTACGATTCACACTAGAAGAGATGAGAGCTTAGTTTATTGGGGAAACGAGCATATCAACGCTGATCACGAGGGGAATCTTACCTTTTGTTTAGCACAAGGAATTTGTTGATTTTAGCCCTAGGATTACCGTTTTTTCATTTTTTTTAATGGAGAATTTATGAAATTGACAGAGTTCGGGGAAGTCATCAGTGTTGGAGAGCATCGTAGGACGGGATTTTCTTCCTCGAGGCTCTGGTTGGTTATTCAATTTATGTAATTTCGATTGTTGAGGAAGAATTGAATGTTTTTGTGCTAGTATTGGTGTTGATTCGGTTATTAGCCCTCGATATCTGATGCGTCCTTTTCGGATTTGATGAGTTTAGGCATCGTTACGCGGCGACCTCTGGTGTTGCAACTGCAGCATATTGAAGAAGGACAGGAGGAATATGCAGAGTTTGGGCATTTGCAGCAGAAGCGTTTCACTGATTACTGTATGTGCAACATTTCATGCATTATTGTTAAGGAAACTTGATTCTGCATATTTATTTACTCTTTAGAAATTGCTACTTCTTAGTTTATCGATTTCCATTATAGGAAAAGGTGAGTAAATCGATATTTTGGAGGGAAATAACAATTGATTGGTATAGTTAACGTTTTAGGGTCATTTGTGATCAGTAATGGTATGGTGGTTTCTGATACATTTCCTCTCTTTGCTTCTCATGATTGGCAAACTGTTTATGTTGCAGCCTTGGTTCGCAAGGAGATTCAAGATGAAACTGATAGAGTGACCGGGAAAACAAAACAGATTTCTCCTATTCCTATTCATCTAAGCATCTATTCACCCGATGGTATTGTTTCCTTGAGCTGAAGTAGTGTTAAATCTTTAACTACCAGATTTGCTTCTAGTGTAATAAGTTTTCTACCCACTGATGCTTTTTGAGTATTTCTTGCAGTTGTTAACTTAACCCTGATTGATCTTCCTGGTTTGACAAAAGTTGCTGTTGGTAAGTGCATAAATTCCCTCTTTATACTTTCAGTACAATCTTCCATTCATGGGGAATTTGTCCAATGGAAACTTTTATCTTGCAGAGGGACAACCAGACAGTGTGGTCGAGGACATTGAAAATATGGTTCGCTCCTATGTTGAGAAGGTAATGATAATAATACCTTGAACTTTGTACATATTTTCCTAACATGCTTGCCCTGCTACCCTTATAAATGAACCCGACTGCACATGTAAACGTAGAAGTACTTATAGTAAAAATTAAATAGTATTGATGTCTCAAAGTTAGTCCATAACCACAAAGGCTTGATTAAACATTGTCAACTTCTTGACTGAATAACTGTTTTACTGAAGTCCATTTTGGTTATATTCATAGTAGATTTTTCTGTTGCATTCATCTACTTCTTTTGCTTTTCTTTTCATTCATGATGGATAATTTCCTTCATTTTTTGACAGCCCAATTGCATCATACTTGCAATTTCTCCAGCTAATCAGGATATTGCAACTTCTGATGCTATTAAGCTTTCGAGGGACGTAGATCCTTCGGGTGAGTTTTGCTTCTCATTTTATAAATCAAGAGTGTAAAGGTTCAATTGTTTGTATATATAACTAGGTATGCCTAACAACTCATGCAATGGTATGCAGGAGAACGGACATTTGGGGTGCTGACAAAGCTGGATCTGATGGACAAAGGAACTAATGCACTAGAGGTAAACTAAGCCTACATTCTCTCAGTCTCTCAAGAAAACTCGTTACTCAGAATAATGTTGGATTAGTGGATACCGTTGAAGTATTTGCTCATCTGTTTGAGGCACTATCCTTTTGGAAATGAAGAATAAGGATATGGATCAGCAGTGATTTTTTCATTTAAAAATCTGACATGATAATAATATTCATTTTCATCAAGGCGAACGAAAGTTTAACTAATTTAGAATTGGAAATTCTGTTTCAGTGATATATGCCTTGACCTTCACATTTTTAGCTTGTGTACATATTATATGGTCATTGGTTAGCTACTTTCTTGTATCATTCTGCTTTGTTTCATCACTATATCTGATTATACTTCCTCTTCTTCTCACTGTTCCCTGGTATTTTTGGTTTCGCTACTTATAAATATAAAGAACACAAGAGTGTTTTAACTAACACTTTTAGTTATGCATTACCTAAATAGGTTCTGGAAGGCAGATCTTATCGCTTACAACATCCCTGGGTTGGTATAGTCAATCGTTCACAAGCAGATATTAATAAGCATGTTGATATGATGGCTGCTAGGAGAAACGAGCGTGAGTACTTTGCTACAAGTCCTGACTATTCACACTTGGCGAGTAGAATGGGCTCTGAGTATCTTGCCAAACTTCTATCCGGGGTACAGTTTATTTATGAATTGTAATTGATCTCGGTACTGGCATTGCTTGAGTGGATCCAATATGGTTGATTTTTTCTATTTCAGCACTTGGAAACTGTAATTAGGGCAAGAATTCCAAGCATTATTTCCTTAATAAACAAGAGTATTGATGAGCTCGAATCTGAGCTGGATCGGCTTGGCAGGCCTGTTGCAGTTGATGGTGGGGTGAGTACTTTCTCGGGCTCTTTCGTTCCCACACTGATTATTGATTTTAACTTTTTGAGCAACTGATGTGTTTCAGGCTCAACTGTACACCATCTTAGAACTTTGTCGAGCTTTTGATAAGATATTCAAGGAGCATCTTGACGGAGGGTAAGATTCTCCCTAATTTCATCATATAGTACTTGTTATCCATGTAAGCTTCTGAATCGGATGCCTTTGAAGTTGTTGAAGATTCTAATAAGTTGACGTTGATTATTTCAGCCGGCCAGGGGGGGATCGGATTTATGGTGTTTTTGACAATCAGCTACCAGCTGCTTTAAAAAAGCTTCCATTTGATCGACATCTCTCTCTGCAGAACGTTAAAAGAATTGTTTCAGAAGCTGACGGTTATCAGCCACACTTGATTGCTCCTGAGCAAGGTTATAGACGACTTATTGAGGGCTCACTGAATTATTTCAGGGGGCCTGCTGAAGCAACTGTTGATGCTGTAAGTACCTTTTAAATTAGATGCAATATTACTTTACCCGGTAGTACTAGCTAGATGTGAATGCTCCATTTCAGCATCAATGATCCTGAAAGCTGTTTTTCAGGTTCACTTTGTCTTGAAGGAACTCGTGAGGAAGTCGATTGGAGAGTGTCAGGTAACCTTCTGACATGAGTCGATACGTGAAACTGTTTCATGGTTTATTATGCTGGTACTAAAACATCCTCAATGGAGCAGGAATTGAGACGATTCCCAAGTCTGCAATCAACTATAGCAGCGGCAACCAATGAAGCTCTGGAACGGTTTCGTGCAGAAGGCAAGAAAACAGCCATTAGATTGGTTGATATGGAGGCTTCATACCTCACAGTTGAGTTTTTCCGAAGACTTCCACAAGAAATCGAAAGAGCAACCAACCCGGGTGGGAATCCACGCGGAAATCCAAGGGACGATCCACGGGGAAATCCTAGGGACGATCCACGGGAAAATCCACGCAACAGCTCAGCTGCTGAAGCAGTGACCATTGATCGTTATGGGGATGGGCATTTCAGGAGGATAGGATCAAATGTATTATCTTACGTGAATATGGTATCTGAGAATCTGAAGAACACAATACCGAAGGCTGCCGTCCATTGTCAAGTCAAGGAAGCAAAACAGAATTTACTCAGCTACTTCTACACACAGATTGGGAAAAGAGAGGTAAAACTATTATTCATTTTCCATCTGACATATATGAACATCTCCCTCCAAATTTCCCATTTTACGATGCTGTTTTGGCCCGTGTTGCAGGGCAAGCAACTTGGTGACTTACTCGATGAAGATCCGACCTTGATGGAGAAGAGGCAGCAGATGGCGAAAAGGCTTGAACTTTACAAGAAGGCGAGGGATGAGGTCGATTCTGTATCATGGGCGAGATGAATTTGACAAGATGATTTTGTATGTTAATATACTTCACACAATAACTATTTGATAGGAGAATATCGATTGTTTATTTAAGATCAGGAAACCTTCGGCGTTGTAATGTTTATTCATCTATATTCTTGTATTATTTTGTTGTGCTTAGTTAAAGCCTATGTTTGCGTACAGTTTTGTCCAAACTCCAACAAATCAGATTCATTAAAATTATAGCACTAAATTATATCGGAAAACTATCTGAACTAAATCTGCCTTCCAAAACGGAAATATAACTGCATAGGTTGTTAAAGAAAAACAAAAATAAACTAATAATGACTTAAACAGAAAGATAGATAAGCATTCCAACAAATAATGAGAACTGCAAAGCCCTAAAAACGGAAACAGAATTCCAATCTACCAATGAGTTGGTTGCGAAATAATTGATCATGGGAGTCGCTTTTAAAAAGCAGAAGCTGGTAGAGCAAAGTAGATTGTTTTTTATTTTTTGGTGAGTTTTAGTAATAATGGGGGAGGCAAAGGGGGAGGTGTATAGTGGGAAAACAATGGAAAAGGTAAGTTACACATGGCTACTGCAAGATTATAAGAAGTATAGGGAGCTAGGGCCCGGGGTGGCTCTCGTAAGCCCGGCATTCGATGGGCCGAATGGTCATAAATTCAAGATCAAATTCTACCCTGGTGGAGCTACACAGCGTGCCTATATTGCTTGGGCTGTTTCATTCGCTATTGAAACTACACAAACAGCTGAGCTGGTTCTTAGTTTCAAGACTGTGGATCCACTTATAAGCTTTGCATCTGCCCAGAGTTGTTCATTCAAAAAAAGAGGAATATTTAGGCGTGTATTTAGTGTCCAAGCTGGACACACCTCTCCCAGTATTCAATTGTCGAGATACCGTTTGGAAAGTGAACTCATAACAGGAGAAAATGCTTTCAAGATTGAGGCAACAATTGGGGTTTTCATCAATACCAATACCAACACCAACCACCCGCCAATTGATCGTTTCCTGTTTTTCAAAGTAGACGATAAACGATTCTTTGCAGAGCAGTCTATAATTGAAGAGCGATGCCCCGCTCTCCTACCAAATTCATCCTCGCACGAACCAGACGCCGACATTGTTGTTACGGATATTGAACCGGATATATTTGATGTATATTTTGCAATCATATCAATTTTACATTATTTTCAATTGAAGCTAAACTTTATAATTGTGCATGCAGGCTCTATTATGGTTTATATATAACAAGAAGCATCATCATTCTGATGCAGAAGATATCTGTAGATCCAACACTCGTGATCCCAATTCGTATAGGACGAGGATATGGAGAGTTGCTATGCGCTGCGAATTGCCAGGCTTCGTCACCAGCGATTCAGGGGTAATAGTTTCATACTAGTTAATCTTTGCCAATATTATCCATTTTGTTTCAAGTGGGAAGAAATATTATGTTTCTAATATTTTATACTACTACAATACTCCTCGTTAATTGACACTAGCATAATTTTTTGTTCATCCCTAATTAATTGATACCTTTATTTTTTTATAATTTTTGGTAATGAACTCTACACTCTACTAATTCACACTACTCACTTTTTATTAGTGTAATTGTATGATCAACGTTCCACTAACTTTTTCTACCCATTTTCCTATATTTCTTAAAATTCATGTTAAGTCAACCGAAACATATTAATGAGGGGCGAGGGAGTACTGACATATAAAATCGTACTCTCTCGTCTCAAAAAATAGATAACTTTGTAAATGGCATAAGTTTTAATGTACAATTGGTAATGTAATATTAAAAGAGAAGATAGAGATGGAAAAGGTAGTGGAAGGATTATTGGGTCCACATTATAAATAATGTGTAAGATTATTATTTGTTGAAAATTTCTATATTAGACTTCGTCTAATTTTGGGATGACCCAAAATAGTAAAATTAGTTTATTTTTTAGGAACAGATGGAGTATATTATTGTGTATGTAGAATTTTCATTTCATACCAAATATTATTATTATTATTATTATTATTATTATTATTATTATTATTATTATTATTATTTATTATTATTATTATTATTATTATTATTATTATTATTATTATTATTATTATTATTATTATTATTATTATTATTATTATTATTATTATCATCATCTTATTATAGTTATAATTAATATTACTTCCCCCTTTCTAATTAAGTTCAATCATGTTTCTTTTTTAGAAGTCCCTTTTCTAAAAAAAAAATCAAAATATCTAATCACTTTTTACTTTATTCCATTACCTATTATATTCTCTTTTATCTCTCCTACTTTTTTTTTCTATCTTTTATTTTCATTTAATCTAGTCAACACTATTTTTTTAATTTCAGCACTCTAACAATTTTGACTCAACTTAGTTAGGACATAGGGAGTATCTAATTTCAGAGGAATGGTAGTTTAATATGTGTTAACGACATCTAGTAAGTACTATTCGTCAGCAATTAGGAGTCCCAATTTACTAGTACTCTAGTATTTTAGTTCGTCCGCAACTAAGAGTTTTCGTAAACTTTAACTGTATATGGTAGATAGACTCATGTTCACTAACTCATTCCATACACATTTATTATATAATTAAATATATAAAAATGGGTCACATATTCTGCTACATTTTTCACTTACTTTTCTTTATTTATATCTTAAAATTTGTATTAAATTCAAATATGACTTCTATTAATGGACAAAGGAAGTAATGTAATGTAAAATGCATTATCACATAAAATCTATACCAAATGAATATATATATTAATATTTCTTCATAGTATTACTAGTATTTTTGGTATGATATACTCTACTTTTCCATCTTAGTTTTGTCCTACTATTCAACAATGTTCTACTCTACCATATAAAAACCAAAAAATGCCCAAATATCATTGGGCGGGCATTTTTATATAATACAATAGGACAAATTGATAATTTACGTCTTAATTTTTTATAGTATTATGTATTAATTATTCTCTGTTGGCCAATATAGGTGTATTTAGAAGATTTACAGCGTCCATTCGTGACAACATGGAACACAGTATGTCAAATTATCGAAGTTATTAGGAGCAAGCTCAACAGGGTACCCAAAATTGTGCCTGATTCATAAACAAAAATACTATTATTGCAGTGTTCGCAAATGAAGGAGGATTGGTATGATTATTCCTCACTTAGATTTCATTAATAAATCTAACGAAATTATTTCGTGAGATCTATTTGTGTTTTTTTTCTACTCTAAGTTCTATGTTTTTTTTTCTATTAAGCGTGGACTACTTTCATTTATTGAGTTTTGATTTTGAAACTACCTGTCGTCGAGATATGTTACTTTGTTTTTTCACCATGTTACTCAGTCGAACATCCAACCAACAACTTTTTAATTAATTAATTAACCTCTCTTTCATATTCTCAACATTACTCTAATCCATCCATATATCTTTTTAAATAGTTTATCAATCACCTCCCAACTAAATTATTATATTATAGTATAATTTTCTAATGATATTATAAACAATTATATTATTATAGTAAAGTGACATTTATAAAAAATTATAAAATACCAAGATAAATAAACAAATATTTGTTGGATCGTTAAATTAAAGAAATTTTATTTCAAATTAAAATTTAAAATTCTGTAATTGAAGCTAGAATGATGATCATCGTGTTTTTAGTCACATTTACAAAATGACTACACTATACATATGCAGGGAGTTCTTTTAAATTTCAACGAACTTCTTTTCATTTTTTCTCTTTATATAATTTTCTACTATTTTCTTTCATATTCTAATTTTTATAGATTTTAATTTTCTGAAATCAAATTTGAAATAGGAGTACAGAAATCTAGATATTTATTGTTCAAAATATCTTTACTTTCAATTACAAAATTAAATTAAGTTTGTAAATTTTTAATTCCAATGACAATACATTTACTTCATGTACATACAAAATTGTCAATCAATCGCCCTAATTTGACATCAACCGAGAAGAGCATCATACTGCGATTAAGCACTTGAAATAATTGTGTCTTTTTTGAAATTTTGGAAACTCACGTTTCTAACTACTCACTCCGTCTGCGATAGTAGTCCTATTTATTTCCTGACACGAAATTTAAAAAAATGTATAGAAAAGTTCCTCCGCCCGCGAATAGTAGTCCTGTTATTTCTGGCACGGAATTTAAAAAATGTTTAGAAAAGTGAGTAGAAGAAAAGTGGTGGAATATCGGTCTCACTTTTATATATTAGTTTTAAGTAAGTATGTGACTAAGATGAGTTAGTAGAATTTGAGTCATTTACTATATATACTTCCTTCGTCACGCTTAAGATGACACGTTTTCCTTTTTAGCTTGTCCCAACTAAGATGACACATTTCCTTTGGTAACTTTCTCTCTCCAATTAATACACTCAACCACTTTTTCTCACTCCTATTAAAATATTCATTTTCCTTTATCTCTCTACTTTAATACTTACATTCACCTTCTCTCTCTCCAATTAAACACTTTAACCAATAACTCCTAAAATCCCGTGCCGGCTAAGCAATGTGTCATCTTAGCCGGGACGGAGGGAGTAGTAATTATGGACCAGAACTCTTATTCGCGGACGGAGGGAGTAGTAGTTGGCGTTTTTTGACTCAACTTAATTTCAACACAATTTCTTAATCTCCGTCCCAAAAGTTTTGACTCAACTTAGTTAGGACGGAGGGAGTAGTATATTCCCCTTGATGCACCCAACATTTTATCATCCAAAAATATACTCCCTTCATGCATGAAAAATAGTTTCATTTTCTCATTTTGGGATGTCTATAAAAAAATAGTCTCATTTCTAAAAATGAAAAGTTTTTCTCTCATACTTTATCCACTTTTTCTATATATCTCTCTTACTTTATCCACTTTTTCTTTTTCTCTCTTATTGTAATAATTTCTCATTAAAATTCATGCCGTCCATAAATGAGACTATTTTTTATGGACGGAGCGAATATTCTTTTAGCTCTAGAATGTTGCATAAAACACTCTTTTAGCTCTAAAAAATGATAGAATATGTGAATGCTATGAGACACAGGACTGAGCCAATATATAACTAGTTCTTTGGTGAAGTTTGAGTAATGAAGTTTCTTTTCACTTTTCTTACTTTAGGTCTAGTTGTTTGTTTCGATTTCACTTGAGTCAAAGTAGATCCAAGTGTTTTAGTGTTTTTCTCGTGTTCGCAACAAGTTATGCATGCATTTACGTCCATTCTGCTTTCGTCGCTCGTGTAATTGATCTCCAATCATCAAGGTTCAAGGCCCAATCCGAATCACAAAACGCCACCATTGTGTTATTCAAGTATTGAATGTGAATGTCATGATCAACAGTGCATGTCAAGTATTTTAGTACTCCCTCTGTCTACGAATAGGAGTCTCGTTTTTTCATTTTGGTCCGTCCACGTATAGGAGTCCCGGTTCATAATTACCATAAATGGTAAAGAGACCCTCACATTCCACTAACTCATTCCACTCACATATCATTTAAAACTAATATATACAAGTAGGACCCCTATTCCACTACTTTCTTTCACCCACTTTTCTTAACATTTCTTAAAACTCGTGCCAAATAGAAATGTGACTCCTATTCGTGGACGGAAGGAGTATATTGTTTGACCGCTTTGGAGTAAGTATCAAGTGGTGAAGCCATGAATTGACTTTGTTGACACAAAAATTGATTTTAGAACATGTAATAATAGTATATTGTAGTGCCCGACCTACTGTGCTTTTGTATAACCATCCATCTGCAATTAGGTTATCGTCAACCTTAATTTATACAACTGAGAGATGAAGATCATCGGTATAGGGATATCCAGTGTTATTTATGTGATACATTTGATTATTTCTCTTGAGCGGGATAATGGTGTACAATTCTAATAATTCAATGTAATGTGTGGTTAATCGTGTTATTTATGTGATACATTTGATTGTTTCTCTTGAGCAGGATAATGGTGTACAATTACTTTCTATTTGTATTAATTTTGTTAAGAATTTAATGAGATCCGATTTATTATAGTTCATGCAATTCTTTGAAAAGTGACCAATTATAAGCGTTGATGACATAAAACACAACAAGTTTAACTAAATAAACATCCAACTTGAATTCAAACAACCATTCACTTCCAGTAAACATCTCAACTACTAATCAAAACTGAAAATATGAAAAGTACAACTTCTAACTAGAAACTAAAAACAACAAATGTCAAAGATTTCCACTGGCCCCCTACTGCTCTCTACCCTCAGCAACATCATGAAGGTAAGCATCATTGAAGTAGTTCACCAAGTGATACGCTTGAAAAGAGAAATAATTGACAAAGCAAAGCATGACCAATACCACTATGTATACTGCAGTTTATAATAAACAAAGGCCAGTGGCAATGGAAATGGAAACGAAGAGTTGTAAGATTCCATAGTCAATAGGCGGCTGCACGAGCATAGTTATCACAAAAAAACTGTATCCAATGACCCAAAACCCAACAAAATGCTCATTATACAACTCAATGGTTTATGGCTAGCAACATAGTTAAATTCACCGAAATGTACACACAAAGGATATCGAACAGATGTCTCGGCATCACCCGTAGGAACTTACTCTTCTTCTTTCACGAGCCGAGTCCGGCTAAAATCACGAACAATGACCCACCAATTGCCGCAATCCTAAAATATAACTTAATTAGATATGTTACAAAATAACTATAGTACTAATAGATTTGGTTGTCTTAAATTAGAATAGAGTTAAGAACTTACCAGTTACCAGTATGGGGCTCACCCACATGGGAAGAAGAAGTAGGCGTTGCCGGAAGAGAGGATTCCAGTGATCCAGAAAAACCAAAGAAAATACTTTGAAGTAGCAATCCTCCGAAAGTGTGAATCCTTTCCCTTCCAACTGAAGTATTGCAGTAGCACGACGACTCCGGTGGCCACCGGAGGATTGGCCGTCCCCTCGGGTTGGAGAATTGTCTACACCAAAAAAGAGTTTTGGTGTATGGTTGGAGATGGTCCCGTCTTGATTTTTGTCACTGATTTTCTATAAAAATTACCGCAGCTCGTAAGAAATTATAATAAAATTTTCGTGTTGAACACCCGTCGTATGTTTTCTAAGTTATAAAAGCTTTGAAAATGATTGGGCCGTCACAATTCCTTTATATATAAATATAAAATTATCAATAAAAATATATACTCCCTTCGTCCCACAAAAGATGTCACACTTGTGGGACGACACGTGATTTTAGGAGGTTTTATTTTGTGTGTTAAATGGAGAGAGAAAATATAAATTTTATATTCATGTGAGAGAGAACTTTTTCCGAAAAGGAAAATGTGACATCTTTTGTGGGACAAACTAAAAAGGAAAGTGTGACATCTTTTGTGGGACGGAGGGAGTAGTTTGTTAAAAATGTAAAGATATTGAGTCTGAGGGATGTGTTATATTGCTAACTCACTCTTAAATTACTAACTGCAATTATATGATAGAGATTAGATATTCAAATCAAGGGCTAAGATCATTCAATCTCATGTATCAATATCATGCATAAAAAATGTCAATTAGGGTACTAATGTCAATTAACAACAAATTAGTTATAACTAACTTTTAAAAAATATCTCAAAACTTTAAATGCATTTAACTATCTATTTTTGTGCACAACTTATATCAAATTAAATATAATTTTATAATGATTCGAACGAGATCCTACATGCATATGTTTCAATGTTAAAATTTGATAAAATTTTCGTGAATATTCATAAATTTCGTAAAGCAGCTTTATGTCAATACACCTTACATAATATGTTAATATAGTGCTTGTACAATGTTAATATAAAATTGTGTTGACATTGCCATGTCTTCATGTTGATATATTTAATACACTATATTGATATTGTATTCTTAAACCATAAATTGATAGTTGTAATTATCTTTTTAATATTAAAAAATGAAAAACGAAATTACACATGACAATTTATAGACCATTAGATCTCTAAAATACTATGACTTTAAATTAGTTGTAGTTAGCAATTAAGGGATGAGATATCAATTGATCACATCCCTTAGGCCTAATTGGCCTAATGGTTTATCCCAAAACCCGAAAGTTTATGATTATGGCTGAAAATTTATTACCGAATAAATTATAGACCAAATGGCTTATACCTAAATAGCACGACAACAATTAGCTGAATCTGAACGGATGGACCTGATTGAAATCCTTACTAAAAAAAACATATAGTATATCGATTGTATACCAATTAGACGGCTATAAACCAAAGTTTGCCACGTGTAACTTGCTAACTACAACTAATATAAGATCATAGAATTTTTAAAATTTAGTGGTCTAAAATTTGCTACGTGTAATTTTCGTTTTTATTAATTAAATTGAAAAAGATAAAAAAAACTACTAAATTAGGGTTTTGGATGAAAATGTCAATATAGTATTTTGAAATATCAACACAATGCTTTGAGAATGTCAACATATTGCTTTAAGAATGTCACTCTACATGTATTATACTGATATATTTTATATACTATCTTGATATTTGTTGTTGTACGAAAAAATTGAAATTTTTTGATTTGTTTTTTCAAATTTTGTCATCAGAACATATGCAAGTGAGATCTCGTGAGAATCCTTATGACATTATCTTTAATTTGATATATGTTGTGCGAAAAAATTATTTAAATCAAGAAAGTTATATGCGTTTTTAAAGTTATGAGATAATTTTTAAAGTTAGTTACAATATAAATAAACCTTGATACCCTTATTGACGTTTTTTTATCGTATTGACATTCCAGCGATGATCGAAGCCCTTGATTTGAATATCTAATGATTATTACTTAATTATATTTAGCAATTAAGTATTAAATTAGCAATATAACACTCCTCTATCCGCATATATGTCAATTTCAAATTACAATAAGGTGTGTACGAAAGACTACACATAGACAAATAAAAAATGTGACTATAAATTGTTATTTGTGTGAGTACAGAAAATAAATTGTTAATTGCTAATGGTTGATGTCTTAAACGAAAACAATTTGCCTTAACCAATAGTCGAGCACAAAGCATGATTAAGAAATGAAACCATGATCTAAAATTTGATATAAATAAAGATAAAAATGCATCCGTTGTTAAAGAATCAAATGAGCTGTACAGAATTTCACTTTCTCATAAAAATAGCTGGATAATATGTATGGTTTCCAATTAATTTTATGTTTAAATTAATATAAATTAATCAGAAAGGCCTATTAACTCAGTTGGTTAGAGCGTCGTGCTAATAACGCGAAGGTCGCAGGTTCGAAACCTGCATGGGCCAATTTTTTCTATTTTGCTTTTCAAAATTTCCATTTTGTCATTTTTATATTCTTTATTTATCTTTTTCACATTTTTTGGTTGTCTTTTCTGTTCAAGCAAAAATATTGAAATGTCATGTACAAGTTACTATTTTCAATTCCATATGAAATTGTACATATTAAGTACATAGATAATTAAATCAATTAAATTATATCTTTCCTTAATAATACGAAATAGACCCATATTGTTTTATTTGGTTAATACATGAATGTGAAAAAAAATACTAGTATCAATTTGCGTATCAGCGTAAACCAAGTAAAATTATGAGTATAGTTTTATTTTGATTTCACTGTCCAAATTTGATTATTTGGAACGTTCAAATTAGGTTTGAAAATTTTCCATGCATAAATTTTCCATGTACTATTATTTTCCATGTTTAAAAATTGATGTAGTGTCAAATCAATTTGTTTTGTGTTTTTATTGGAACAGTACGGTGCTAAGTGCTAACATGATAATTACGAATTATTAGAGTAATCCTTTCATAATTAATAGAGTATATAATTAATGTATTCCTTTTTGTTACGGTATTAACTTTATTAAGTTATGATTGTATTTTCATTTACTTACTTTTATATGTTGCATTCATTCATGGTCTTCACAACCATGGTTACCACTACATCGCCAGGTCATATATCTTTTGTAACACTCAGATCATTTCGTATAATGTGTTATTGAGTTTGTGTCTGCATCGTATATCTTATTGTGTTGTGTAATCAAAATTAGGATTGTGTCGCTAACAAATTTGTTTAATGTATTAGTCGTGTTCAAATTTGAATGTAGGGTCGATTTTTGTTCAGATTCAGATTTTCTTAGCATGCCGGGTTTAAGTTTGGCTTAGGTTGTTACCAAATTCAAAATTGAATTAATTAACTAGTAATTGTACTTAAAAATTACCAAGTTGGATTTACTTTGTATTGGGCCTCTTTCTCCTTAAGAAAAATAGCCCAAATGTTTATTAGTCCAAATGCTCCCATATTAGTATTTATTAGAGTTGTATCATGCCGTACTCATTTTCTTTAGCAAAACCCAATTATACTTAATTTCTCTTATATCCTCTTCTATATTATTCATTTTTATAATACTTATTTATTTTATCTATTTTATCATCTCTTCAATTTTATTATCATTCCCGTGAGTCATTAAACATTGAGTACTTCATTAGTCTACATGCCAAAAAAATACCTATGGGACAGTAGGCGTGTAATATTTCTTTGAATACGAATATTTCTAGAACATATCCTTCCTATTTTTCCTATTTTTATTTCCCAAGTTTTCCTTTATTCCTCGTTTTTTCTAAACCCCAAATATTTTCCATGTTCTTCCATTTCTTCCTATTTTCCATGTTCTTTCTGAGTTCGTTTTTTTCCTTTCCCCCTTATTTTCGGTGCTCTTATTTTTGCCAGTTTTTCCCTTTTTATTTCCCATTTTTTTCCTAATTACTCCCAATTTTAGTGATACGTCTTCAAAATTGTCGCCATCAACTTTTTCCCGAATTTTTTTTTCAACTTTTTTCCCCTAAATTTGAGCTACTTTGAACATGAGTGAGTCATTAACTTAAAGTTGTAGTACCCTAAACTTATCGTTATTGTAACTTTAAATTGGTCCCAAACATTTTTTTCCATTTGTATCCTTGTTTAACTGATGAAAATATAAGTACTATATTATAATTACAAGGGACAAAATAATATTGTAAATGTAACACCTAAAATTTACAAACTTAGAATTTTTTGAAGGACCATATTGGAAAAGCAAAATTAAGATCCAAAACTAACAATTTGTTACCTATATTGTATATTTTCAAAGTTGATATTCTAGAAACAGGATAACTACTTTGGGAGAAAGTTGAACACTGACCTTCATGAACCATCTCCATAAAAAAGATTCAACATTTCCCTGCGTAATAACAGTATGTATTACCTATCTCACTTTGTCAATACGAGTACAAATAATTAAATCATAGACGGTAAAGGAATAAATAGCTCCAAGTAACAATTTTGTCTCATAAACTCTTATAAAATGGAAAATGAGAAAGTTCATAGACTTTTAGACACATGTAGAATGATCTCATCTGATCACTCAAACGCCTTCATTAGAGGCTGTCGAACATGATGTTGTTTATTCTGTCGATGCCTATGTCCGATATAGGCTCAATTGAATGTTCATCGCCATCTGTTGAAGGGACTCCACTTAGCAATTCCCTGCTGAATTCATCTGCATAAAATTGGGCACAAGTGAAAAGCTTACGCGAAAAACACTTTTGTCAATGCTTATTGATTCAGGACCAGATATCATACAGTGTAAGCAAAAGCTTAGGAAGTCAATTTTACCAAACATTATGTCTAAGGAAGTAGGAGGAGGAGTTGCCACAAAATTTGCGGCGATATAAAATATGATTGCCAGTACAATTATCACCGTCACGTAAGTTGGCACAGCCAAAGCCCAATACCTGAAAAAGCATTCACTGTATCACTAAGCATAAAAGGCATAAAAGGCATAAACCGTGCTAATGTAACCATAATGTGTTATTCATGGTGATTCAGTTGCTTGTAGATTCTGTGAAGATATAAAACTCCTCGATCTGATACTGATAGACACTAAGTTTGTAGAAGACATTGCCGACACTTTTACATACTATCGCAACTCTCATTGTAAACCAACTTATATAAAATTTCACAAGATTGAAAATTCAGGTAAATTTGGCTTACAATAACCTGTTTGGGTAGTGATAGAATCCGATTGAATGCAAGCAGTGGTCGGGAACATATGCCCACACGATGAATATCACTATTGCAAGAGAAGAAAGAATGTGTTATATGCTATTCTAATTATCCAATCTTCATGATTCTCCAAGCTACTAGTGCTATTCTAACACCCTCATCTTCAAGATGCTTCAAGCTACAACTAGATCCTATGATTGAAGCAATATAAGGCTACAAACACAACAAAATAGACGTATCATATCATCTTTGAATCTTCAATTACATCATCCACATACATGTACAATCAATCAAGAAAATGCATAACCAATCGAATCTTTTATCATTAACATGCCTCAATATGTCCAGCAGATTAAAATTCTAAAGAAAAGAACAGCACGATTTACAATTCCAAAGGTATTTCATAAGCCCTAAAATCAATCATTCATAATAGTGGTATCCATGAATTTCCACCAGAGCAAAGCAACAATTCCCACCATTTACAGACAAATTAGGAAGGATAATCACAAATGGAGAAGGAGAATGGAAGTATCGATAGTAGTGACAGCAATAGAGTGAAGGAGGACCTGTAAAAACAATGGTGGTGATGGATCCGACGAAGCCATAAACCTCAGAGAGTTTGGGGCCGCCTAAGGATGCATCGGAGAAGGAGGCCTTGGCCGCCCGGGTCATGGAGAGAAGCTCAGATTCCGTCGTGGGCTATTGACAAAAAAACGCTCTTCCACCGTAATTCTAGAATTCAGGTGGAACCCAATTTCGTCTTTTTCGTTGAGACATTACGTCGAACAGCTACAGTCTATAATATTAAATGTAGAAATTGATTGGTGTCAAAGAAAAACGTGGCATCGTTGACGAATCCATCCCATCTTCAGAATCACGCAAAGTAAAAATTTCATTACGCTCATACAATCAGGAAAAGAAACTTGCAAAAACGATAAAACGCAACAATAAAGTATTATTATTAAATTTAATTAAGCTTCAAAAAGGTTTCTGTTGTTTCTCTGTTACTCTATTTATAATATACAAACGCTCTTCAAATCCGACGCGCTTCTAGATCTCCACTAATTTCCCTCTCTTTTCCATTTCCACACATCAATTTGGTGAGTATCAGATCTTCTTTTCTGCCCACGAACTGCGTTAATTTTATGATATTGCTGCTTTGATTCGAGTACGTAGAGATTTGAATTAGTTCCTCTTGATTCAAATTTTTTGCTTGACATTCCTGTTGCTTAATTTTGAGCTATTTCGCTCATTTTTTCTTCGGTTTGGCGAACAATTGAAGCAATGGCTGATTTGATCTCACGATCTATGATACGATTGGTGAAATTCCAGATCACGGCAAAATTGATAGTCCGCATTGCATGTCTTTTGTCAGTTGCTTGACCGGTTTTGGTGAATTTAAAGTTGATTGAAAGATTGGATCTTTTGTTCTTCTTCTCTGTTAAATGTATTGGTGGAACGATTTTCTGTTCGGTAATTTAGTTTCTGGAGATTATGTGCTACGAGATCTTTTGATCTGTTTTCATAATTTTATGAGCTAATCATAAAACTTTGGTCTTTTTCTATGTGGATCTGACTTCTACAGAATGTACTTTGACATTACTGTTTTGAGTTTCCAAATTCTATGCATTCAAGTTCATTCTTTTGCTTTCTGTCTTTTTTCTTTTCTATAGATCTATGCTGCTGTTTTGATCTCATTCATATCTTTAAGATCTTCATATGTGGGATACATGCTGATATGTTTTCTGAACTGCCTACATATACTATTGAGTTTTGTGATGTCTAATGCTAAGTTGTGACTGGGAATAAATTTGCTTGATCTCCATTCTGTGTAAAGTTTTTTGTTTGCCATGCTTACACTTAATTTTATGGAGAGATTTCAACAAAAAGTAGAAAATTTTATGCAAGAAAGGGTGTTGCTTTTATGTGAGCTTTATATTATTAATCTAACCACTTTCTATTTTTTGGCAATCTAATATTCTCTCTCTCTCTCTTGGGTTCTGCCATGCAATCCAATAAGAGCATGCATCTAACTACCATTGGCATATTTGCTTCTCTTTCAGATAATTTGCCAGAATTTCTGCGGCTGCTATGGGGACTGTTGTGGATGCTGTAAACAAGGTACTATATATTTTTTTCAATCGGATTGATTGCTATTGTTGATATTTTTTTTTTCAAATTTAGATAAGCAAATAAATGTAGCTAATGACATCACTCTGAAGATGCTTATTTCATACTTAATGGAAGAATATAAAATGGGTTTCCAAAAACATGTTAAATCTCCTTAGACTTTCGAGTCACAAGTACTTTTTAAGAGGGGCAGTTATGATAGACATTTGGATCTCTTATCTTGCCAGAAACTAACACTATTTGTTCAGGGAGCAAATGGAAGTGCACCAATCAACAAGAAGGTCACCGTTGTGTTTGTTCTGGGTGAGTACTTTTCTTTCCAAATATTATGTTCGCTTGTTGGTCGTAGAAGTTGCCTTTTCCTATTCAAGCTCGTCAAAAGATCATTAAAAAAATGCATTATTTATTATTCTCTCACTTGAAGTTTAAATGGCTTAAAATCTGTTTTTTCAGCAGAGTCCTCTATTGATGATATTCTGATACATACATGCTTTTGCTCTTTAAACTTGAGCAGGTGGCCCAGGTAGCGGTAAGGGCACACAGTGTGCAAACATCGTCGAACATTTTGGTTATACTCACTTGAGTGCAGGTGATCTTCTCCGAGCGGAGATAAAATCTGGTTCTGAGAATGGGTAAAACACTTTTCTAACTCAAAATCTATTTATTTTGTGGATTGTCTTTTATATAAAGAAGAGTTGCTTCAACTTTCATTATTGCTCTTTTAATCATTGAATGTAGTCAGTCCTATTTGCATGTTTCTTGTACCGTTTAATCATGAACCTTGGTCTAAATTCTGAGTGGCTTATAAGCACTTCAATGAGCTAAATAATGTACAATCATAGTCACTTTCTCCAAATAATGCATTGCCTTGGTTTCTTACAACTAACTGGCTCAGTGTCCACTGTCCAGGATTGGTTTAAAGGCGCAAGTTACGTACTTTGTTTTCATCTTGTTACAATTTTTCTGATTACCTGTAGGACTATGATACAAAACATGATCAAGGAGGGAAAAATTGTACCTTCAGAGGTCACAATCAAGCTTCTTAAACGAGCAATTGAGGAAAATGAAAACGACAAGTTTCTTATTGACGGTTTCCCGCGTAATGAGGAAAATCGTGCGGCATTTGAGTCTGTAGTAAGTTTATGTTTACCATATATATTCATATTGAGGTTTTATATATGCTTGTTTTCCTGGAATTAGGATTTGGCATATGCTAACATGAGATGGTTTATGATATTCCAAAAGCATGCAATACATCTTATGATCTCTCATTGACTGTTGAATCCATGTTTAAAATTTGCATTTATTTCCGCAGACTGGTATTCAGCCAGAGTTTGTACTTTTCTTCGACTGTTCAGAGGAGGAAATGCAGAAGCGCTTGTTGGGTAGAAACCAGGTTACTTATTTGATCAGATACCTACTCAACATTCTTCTTCTAGTGGTGTCCATATTCATCTTCACTCTTTCTTTTCTTCCTGCATAGGGTAGGGAAGATGATAATATTGAGACAATAAGGAAGAGATTTAATGTCTACATGGAATCTAGTCTCCCAGTTATTGAATATTACAGTGCAAAAGGCAAGGTTAAGAAGGTAATTTAATCACCATTTCATTCGTACCTTATTTGTGTATTCAGAAGAAATCAAATACTCATAATACTTGATGTTTCCTTGGATTTAGATTGATGCTGCAAGACCTATTGGAGAAGTTTTTGAGGCGGTCAAAGCTATTTTCACCCCACCTAAGGTAAAGCAATATTATTCTTCTTTCAGGAATTGATGCATAAAAGTGCTTCTGGATGAGGATTGAGGCCATATAGTGTAGTGTAAAGTAAAATGCTTGATAACAGTGCTCTTATGAATTTGGTTTTATTTTACAAAAAACTTCTAATATACCCTGCCACTTACAGTCATGACCACAAACTGACTACATTGGTATAACATATATGCATTGCAAATCTTAATTGTTAATAGGTTCGTAAAAATTGCGACTGTGAGATAATTTAGTTGTGGTGTGCACAGAATTCAAATTCCAGTAAATGATTGGCAGGGTAATTTAGTAATATGATGCACATCCTTGCAGCCATATGGAGTAATAGTTTCTCTTTCGCTTGACATAGGTTGCTGCTTAAATTTGCTACTTCACTCATCATTTTGCTCCAGATATCAGTATAGGTAATGATCTCTACTAACTGCTTGATGTACTGCATTTTGTGATTATTAAGTGATATAAATTGAACAGTCAGCAGACACTGCTCTGATAGTTTGATTGTAATATTCTCGAGTTGGCAGCTCGTGTTGTATTCCTCTTGTTATATTGCTCATATATTATTGCAACTATTAATCGCCCTTGCTCAAAAGTTTTATTGGTTTTTCTTGTTCAGGCAGTTCTGAAATATATGGCTTGAGGAGGTTTGTGTGTTATCAGTGGATTTCTTCCCCCTGAGTTGGAGGGGTTATTACATTTATACTTTTATAGATTGTAATGTTATGAAGTTTCTTGTCTCTATATTGTCTTACCCTAGTATCTCAACGAGGTTATTGCCTCTATAATATCTAGTATACGACAACTGAATTCTTCTATGTTTGCATATTTCTTAGTACTAATAAGATTACTGCATGTTCATTTATCCTTTATTTTTGCTTCGGAATTGGAAATGCCTGCTACATTCCTCTCTCTGATTCATTTAGCAGAGCAATGGGGAAAAATATGTTCGAATACGCAACCAAATAAAGTTTTTAAGAAGAGAAAAGTTAATAAAACATTTTACAAATGCACAACTGGAAACTCTTCTCCATACTACATTGATCCTAATACACTCCAAAGCAACACCAACCATCAACATTGTGTCATCTGCTAAACATCCCTATGCTGAATATCTCATGAGTAATGGGCCTTTGATGCTTCAAGATTTTGACATTTGGTGAGAACCGAGGACCGAGAAACCTATTCCTTCTACTCTTGTTTCCTCAGAATGCTTGCAGCCATCAGACACCAAAGAGCAGTAGAAGCCAAGGCATGTTGAAGTCCTAGTCAACGAATATGATACCATTCGCTTGTATTGTGTCAAGAATAAGGGCAAGTCTGCCCTCAATTCGTTCGTTTTTCTTTGGCTCAAACGCAACTGCATATACATCAGCTTCCTTGGATCTCTCGGCAATCAGATTTCCTATAACTCTGCATGCATTGTTGTCGGTGAGGGATGGCAGCGTGTTCCTCAGATCCTTGGAGTTTGTAGTGGCAACAGACACTACTTTACTGGTTCCTCGATGCATCACTTTTGCGTGGATAAATCGCTTTGAAAAGAACACATTCAGCAGAAATGGTCTCAAATACATATCTGTCCTCTGTTTCCATGACTTCCTGTTAGGCCTCTTAGCAGCTTCACTACGAGATCTCCGCGTCCAAGCAGCTTGAACAACGAAACCCTTCAAAGATTCACAAAAGATCAGACTACAAGCCATAGAAAGAATGCAGCAAGAAGATGGACTAACAAAGGCAACGAACAATGCAGTATGCTGTTCAGTCGTTCTCATGCGTTTCGTATGGATCAAATTCGCCTATGTAAGATGTAATTATGATTTTATGCACCCCTAGCCCTTGCAGTCTGTAGATCTTAGCATGGAATAAAACCATTTCCTATCAAAGAATGACAAAATTTATGTGAATGCCCCAACAGAAAATTTTAGTCTGTTTAATCAATCTTCTAATGGAAACCTCTACATTGTTATAGTGTGAATACTAAATACCCCAACCCTAATTTACTGAACTAGGATTCTTTCAGCTGCAAGAAATAATCTTTTCCTCAGAAAACTGCAATTGCACTTCCAATTAATAAAATTCCATGTTTTACCTAATATCTTTTCGAATCCAAAAAACATGACACTGATCTAACATCAATAATATTCCTACTGATAATGGATAATTCAGAGCTACAACGCAGTTCTACTAAAAGACTATTCAAAATTAATGATTCTGAAAAAATAAAAAGTGGATAATGGAGTAAATTGTAAAGGCAATTGAGTGGGAAATGAGAGAAAAAACCTGTCTCGGAGTGCGAGATGAAGAGGAGAGAATTGAGGTAGGTGTGGCAAGCTTGATGTTAGGGAAAGAAGATGACCATGAGAGAGAGGCGCGGCCATCTCTTTTGGAGAAGGGGAGAGAAAGAGATAAAGGCGGAATTGGTGATATGCAGGAAGCCATTTCTTCTTCTTTTCAATTTTAGAATTATGAGTGCCTGCAATTTCTAGATATTTGATTTTCAGATTTAATTAGAGAATGGGCCTGCAATCACGCTTGTACCATGGCCCATTTTTATTTTTATTTCTATTCTAATGATTGATCATATACTAACAATTATTTTATAAAGTGATGATTGATTGATTGTCATATTTAATAAAGACTATATATAATCTTATTTTCTATTTGGTCACTTTTTTCTATTTGGCTAACCGATGACCAAACCGAATATGTTGAATCTCGTTTATCGATAACTAAAATTTTTCAATTATCGGTTCGGTTCGGTTCGGTTCCGGTAGCAAGACATCAATCGGTTATCGGTTCCGATCAGTTAGAACCGAGAGAACCGATTAATTTCATGTATATATAATTATTTTTATTAAAAATCGAGAGAACCGATCATGTTTATGAACTGCAAATTTTTTTTTTCCGGTTCCGGTTCGGTTAACCGGGACCGAACCAACCTTGTTCGGTTAGGAACCAAACCGAATCAAGGCCAATTCGGTTTCGGTTCGGTGCTTCAATTTCGGTTAACCGGGTATTCGGTTCGGGTAGAATCGAACCGACCGAATACCCTGCGCTAAACATATGAATTAACTCTGCTTCTATAAATAAAAATTTTTAATCCCTTAAATAGTTTTGATTTTTTAAAAATTTTTCTAGTTAATATAATAAGTTAAATTAATATTATGACACTTTCTTCTAGTTGTATCAAGACTCTAATCTTTTAATTTACAATAAATCACCGATGAATTAGTCGTATCAAGAAAAACATGCAAACTAATTAGACTTCAATCAAAACATCCTAAGAAGTTGCTAATAATATCATAGCGAATTAGAAAAGAAGAGTAAAATATAAGGAAAAGGTCAATTAAATAAAAACAGTTAGTGACTCAGTGCCCACGACGGCGCTCTGTTTCTCTCAAATCCCAAAGAAAAATCAGTCCTATTTGAATTTGACTGAACACATGACTTCTATTTGGTCATCTCCCATGCACAAAATCACCATTGTATTTTTTTCTAAATAATTTACTACCACTTATCTATGACTAGTTTTACCTTTGAATTAATTCTTGTCCGTCACAATCTTAATCCAATTCCCTCACCATAACTATATAAAGCAATCACAATTAAGTTCCATTTCAACACCAAAAAATAAAAAAACAGAGCTTTTACTATCAAACATGGAATCATTCCTCAAGAAATTTTCCGGCAAAGAAGAGCGGATGCCAGCGGCTTCCATATACGACGAGAGCTCGGAGACTGAGAACTACTGTTCCATATGTCTCAACGACATACGCGGCGGAGACTGCTACCGGAAGCTGCGGGAGTGCGGCCACAGCTTCCACTCGAGGTGCATTGATGTATGGCTCCGTTCGCACTTGACCTGCCCTCTTTGCAGAGCTCAGCTTCCTCAGATTATTTCACTCAATCGAAACCAATACGATTGGAATGACTTCATCTCTGCATTTTTGTTGCTGTTTAATGATTTTCTGCACAAAATGTGCAATCCTCTCAACGAGGAGCTCTCAACCATGCTTTGCACTAATGTTTCTTAGATGAATTTTTGTATCTTATTGGAAACAAGAAATGTATGGATATATTACATATCAATGCCATCTTGTGCACACATTGTTGATGAGACTAACACAAATCCAAACTGATGGACTTATTGATGAACTTAAATTGCATAGGAAAGTAACTTTTAAGATAGAGATATTAGTGTATTATTTGGAAATGGTTGTGGAGCGGAATCCATGCTTGATAGCAGCCTCCCAAATTTTTCCCACGTCGAAAATGGAGTCACCGCACTCGTGCACGCCCCACCCTTCAACTGCGTGCAGTATTCCAGCGACGCGGGCAGCACTCATGACTCTCCTCGGCAGCCAATTCTGCCAAATTTCAAAAACAATAATTACAAAATGTGGGAAACAGAGGAACTGAAAGATGATTGAGACTTATGCATAGTGGTTTCAGTTCTCTCTTTATACTGACGTGATATATTTGTTTGTTTATTCGGACAACGTACTAACCTCACAGGAATGCAGGTTATGGAGGGAAGGAGGGGCGATCATGGAAGGCGTGTGGCAGTAGAAGGCGTCTCCACGCGCCTTCTTGGGAGGGAAGTGGGAGAAAGGAATGAAGAGAGTGCCCTTTGGTGCCTTGAGTTGTTCATCTTTGGATAATCCATCTCCAACTATCCATACCTATAACCATTCTTTGTTTAATACTCTCAATTTCTCTTCTTTCTTCACAAAAAAACATTATGAAATACTACTCACCTTCTGAGTGTAACTTTTGGAGATTACAACTTTAGCCTCAGTTGTTGAAGATAGCTTAAGCTTCTCAGTTTCATACAATGTTGCAACCTGAAACAAAATCAAATTAAATTAAATTTGTTCTAATGGTTGATTTCAAGAGAGAAAAGGAGAGAGATACCAGAATGCCGCGGTGGGACAAAGCGGATACGATAGCATAAGCAAGTTTGGAGAGAGCTCCTCTGAATAGGACTTGAGTTGTTCCTTTAGGAATGTTGTTTAGGACAATGGCTACTGCTAGACTGCTTCCATCAACAACTTTAGTCTTCAGTTTAGGGTGTCTTTCAATAAAAAGTTGTCCACTTTTGTTCAGTTCCTCACTCTGATAATTCATCAAATCAATTAATATAAAAGAGTGAGTAAAGACAAATTAATTAGTGAAGATTGGTTGTTAAGAGGAGTTGCCTGATTGAGCAATCCTAAGGTTACAACTTTGCAACCTCGTACATCAGCTTCGAGTATTGCTTCTTCGATCAAGCTATTGATAGCTTGTGTTTGCCATTTTAGGCCATACTAGATTTAAAGAGCAAACAGTGAATGAGGTGATGATCCATTTCAAATGGAGACATAGAAACGTGTGGGAAATGGTGTTTGTTACTACCTGCACACTGTATCGTGGCACGGTCCACGTCTGCAGCTTTCGTTTCACTAACAGATTTGTCTCCGCAAGAAACGTGCTGCTGCCATAGATGAAGAAGCCGAGCGACGACACCGGCCACATCAGCCACGTGCTCCATCTCGAGTCATGAGGCCTCGAAGCAAACGACGCGAATCCCACCCGGAGATGGAAGATGGACTCGGGCGTGGTGAGGTGCGTCAGGTGGACCACGTCCGGAGACTCTGGCCGCCTCCTCTCGAGGGTGCTCGCGTGCAGGCCATCGGACGACCTGTCGGTAGTCCCGTGGATGCAGTCATACAGCGGCATGAATAGCGAGTAGTTGGTTCGGAACTGAGTGTGGTGGAGCGAGTGGTACCTAACAGGAATTCTGGAGCGAGTGGTACCTAACAGGAATTCTCATCATCATCTAATGATACATAACAAAAATCACATAGTAGACACGATTATCAAATTCACTCACAATTAAGGAATTCATGTCGTAATCTAATGATACATTAACAAAAATAACATAATAACACGAAGAATATGATCTAGATTCGTAACGGATATCGAATTTACTTACGAGGGGGTATACATGAAGTATTTAAGAGGAGGGAATATAGAAAAGAGCCATTTAGGGATGAATTCAAAGTTGCAATGCCCCATATTGTTCATGAAATCAATGTAGGTTATGTATCCGAACTGCGACGACAGCGAGGCCGTTCCTGTGATCACCGTTCCGAGCAGCGGAATCGCAAAGAGCAGAAAATAAGCTATGTGCTCTGCAAATGGATGTATCACAGCTGCATCACAAACTCCATTAGTCAATTTCAATTTCTTCCCAAAACAAACACATTAGTATTTAGTACTAATTAAATTAACCAATTTGTATGCTTACATGTGATTGGCTCAGTAACCATGGAGGAATGGTGGTGAGAATGATATCTCGAGTAGAGATAATGATGGTGGAGAGCTCTGTGGAGCCAGTAGTAGAGGTACTCGACCGGGCCGGCATGGAGAAGCGCCGTTATAACGACGCCGTCAGTCCTCCACGCTGGCAAGGAAGAGGCTATTGGGAGAAAGGAGCTGAAAATGTAGAAGATGAGTCCATTTAGCAGAATCTGATCATCCCTGTAACAAACACATCAATTTTCAAAATTAAATGTTCCAATATTTGTTGAGGCTAATGAAGGATAAAAAAGGTGTAGAATTAGAATTAAAACAAAACCAGTTGCTTTCTCTGTCAACTTGTTCGAATTCAATTGCTCTGTCCACGATTTTGTTGCTTCCTTTAGCATTTCTGTGACGAGAGATGGAAATCCATATCTGGTTGTGGAGAGCTCTTGAGAGGAGGAATGGCAGAATGAGGAGATAAGTGTAGTCCAGCTCATTTTTTCCTTTTGTGGCAACATAGTAGAGGCTGTGCATCACCCATGGAGCTAACACTATATACTACAATAGGGAAGTTTCATTAAATATCATGAGACTGGAAAAAAAAATGGTGTTCATTGCAAGATTTAAAACTAAAATGAAACATGTATAGAAAGAAGAATGTGTGGTGAGGAAGAGAATAGAATACCTTAAAGCTTCCAAGAGGCTTCCATGGCCAGTCAGTAAGGAGCCCTGGTTTTGTAGCCATTTTCTCTATGTTTTTTTTTCTATCACCATTCACCAGCAGCACCTTATATAGGGAAAATTGCAACGCTGATATTAAATGCATAATAGTAGTATTAAAAAATAGGAGGGGAAATTACCAATAAACCACCAATAATGGCTAAATTTTGGTCAGTTGTACACTTTTTAAAACAGAGTTACATAAATCAACAAAGTTTTGTAGTTACGGTGGAATAATGTTTATGATATGGTAATTGCAAGATTTGTAAACTTGATGATTTATAATTTCATTTTTTCTAGAATCAGTTATAATTTTACTAGTTTATTCATTATCTATTTGTTAAATTGTCCGTAGTGTTGAATTGATAGTGAAGAATGAAGTATATGCATTTATTCAAAATATAATTGTACATTGTGATAATTAAATATAGGAGTACATAGTACTTATTATTAGAGTGTATTCCCGTGCAAGTGATTCACATGTCAAATGCAAATATTATAGTAATGCCAAAATACCTAGTGCATAGTAACCAACATAGCTTAGAGGATTAATTTAGTTTCACAAATATGAATATATTGTACTATGTGTATATCGTTTATCTATTTCAACTTATTGATGGATACATATGCGTCTATTAATATTTAGTCAAATTAAGTTCAATAATTCATTAATTTACAAGGTATTATTCTTTTATTTTAGTGCATGTAGAATCGAATTTGAAGGAAATTTATCAAAATATTAATCAGATATCATCATACATGTTTATTGTATGTATTGGTTTTACTTTTTTTTAGTACGCCTGATTTAATTTAACGAGAAATGATATGTTATATACCTTATGTGAGCACCACTTTTCGTTTAACGCACATTTAACTTTGTTTGTTTTGATTTATATACTCAGTTTGATTCTAATATATTAAAATATGTTATTAAAACTTTTAATAGCACAAAATTCATAAAAATCAAAACTTAATTTGTTATTTTATTAATTTATTAGATATTATTTTTATGAATTTTGTGATATTAAAAGTTTCAATAACATAATTTAATGTATTAGAATCAAACTAAATATATAAATTGAAATGAACATTAGTAAACATACATCAAATAAGAGTGGTGCTCACATAAAAAGCTCACATAAGGCATGCAACATTTCATTTTCTCTTAATTTACCAAAATATGCACCGATAATTTTATATTCTGAATCTCGTACCTTTATTTACTTTATGAAAGTATCTATCGACAAAACATATTTGTGAAGATTTATATCATTTTTATTCACGCGTTATTATCATTAGTGTTAAAATAACATTTTAAAAGTGAAAAAGAAAAGTTAAAAGCCATTTAAAATTGGAAATTAGGATTAAGTGCACGAGCAATTATGACAAGTTTCTTTTCTTGCTTTTCTTGCTTGTCAGAGCCTTGGCCGCTAGGAGCTTAGATATCAATGTATGAGGTGCCGAGTTTGAGCCCTCTTAACGTCAGTTGTAATTTCCTCCTTCATATAGGAGTTAATTTTTTTTTTTTTTAAAGCTTCTTTTCTTGCTTGCCGAATCGGAGTGACAATTATAGTAATTTCCTCATTTTTTAGGAGTTTATTTGTAATTTCCTCCATATAGGAGTTAATTTTTTTTTTTAAAGCTTCTTTTCTTGCTTGCCGAATCGGAGCGACAATTATAGCAATAAAATAAAGACAGATTAGAAAATAAATCACGAATTCGGCATATTTTTTAAAACAAAAATATAAATCATTAAGTTTACAAATTTCACCAATTTTTCCATCTATAGACCGCAGTCTTCCAGCGGTATACGTGAACAGTGCGGATCTAATATAAAAATTAGAGGAGGCGGAATATATTACTAGTTTGGTTTAAAACGGATATGACTATTTTTTTTAATCTTCGGACGTAGAGAAGGCAAAAAGAGGGATGGACATAACAATTTTACATTCGGATAAAGGGAAAATAGTTGCACGGGTCGCCCCCTAGATCATCCACTTACGTGAATTAATGTTTATGTACATATAAGTGTGTACATATGACATCCCGATAAAGATGTCGTTTTGTCCACAATATAAGTCGATTGCCACATTTCTGTGTATTTCATTGGAGAGGTAACATATAAAAATTGCAAAATTTGTAAAAATTGATAATTTATACTACCTCCGTCCCCCAAAATTTGCTACATTTTGACCCGACACGGATTTTAAGAAATGTAATGGAAAGTGAGTTGAAAAAGTTGGTGGGATGTGGGTCCTACTTTTAAAGTATTAGTTTTATAATAAAATGTGAGTAGGAATGAGTTAGTGGAATATGAGGGTCCACTACCAAAAATGGTAAAAGTGAAGTGTATCAAATTTTC